>NC_045787.1:72384618-72687118 GCF_009873245.2 Balaenoptera musculus
TCCCCTTTTAATATTATAGTGACTAAAGTGCTTCTAAAGAAAGAAGACTTAAAATTTGAAACCAGGAATGTAAGACAGCTTTAAATTATGTGATTCACACTTATGCCAGATGCTGCTAGAGGAATTCCTTGGTTTCTCATTAACATGGAGCTGTCCCCTTAGACTTCACACATAGTGGCCACTCACAAGCACATACACATTCACGCAAATACTAGGAACGATCAACTGCATGTGTCCAACTGTACAAGTTCCAACAGAGGAAATACAAGAAAACAATTCACTTCAAGGAGACGAGCTGCCATTAAAAAGCTGTCATTCCTTTCCAGGCCTTGATGTACTTGGAATGAATGTCCTTAATGAACTAGGCTAATTGTTTTGTGATGCTATTTCTGAGTTTATTCAAAATCCATTTAGAAAGGCACTGCTTAGACATGGGTAAAATTAAGAACTTTTCTCCAGGTGAAACTATGAAAATGATCAAATGTTAATTTCTGTTGATAACTGCTTTCATGTATACAATGCTTGCATTTATAGAACTGCAGCTTAAATGCTGACCTGAAGATTTATATTAGTAAATATTTTCAAGTTACATTTTCTTTTAATTTTTTCAGTTATAAATACATTCTTCTCTGACTGTGCCTTAGTCCATGGACTGATGTTCGGTTTTCTTTTTATTCGTTTATTTTTTACATGGTCATTTATTGAGTTTACATGTGCCCATTTATTGAGTTCTATGATAGAACTGTGATAGGTCCTGACTCTCCAATTACAATTTAAGATTAGAAAGAATTGGTTGGTTGGTGTCAAATTCGTAATGGTTTTGTCCAGAGACGGTAGGACTCCTTTGCTCTCTTTTTAGAAAACTCCAAAATGTGCAGCAAACTGGAGACTAAATTAAATGTATCACAAATATGGGTATTACTATACTAAAGAATTCTTTCTCCCATTTAACCAAAATCAGTAATGTAACACAGCTCAAATCTTTGTTTGCATTTCTAGCATTTATCTGTTTACCTATCTACCTATTGCTCAATCTATGTGTTTAAAACTCATTTGCTGTTCTTTTTCCTTGGCTCTATTCAGGAAACATTTGCATCAGTTAATGGAGAAAATATTTTTACCTTTATTCTACTAGATACAGTACTGAGTGCATAGTTTTAACTTAAAAGAGATTATAAGAATCTCCATAGCCTAGAGACCTTGTGCTATATTAAAGTTATTTTGCTTTAAAAGAGAAGGTAATCTCTGTGAGGGTAAAGATATCATGTAATTTCTTTCCTTTTAGTTCCTGTATAGTCATGATTTGGCTTATAATGAGTATTGAAACATTCACTGACTTGCTATATATATTCAGCCTTGCAATACATAAAATTTATAAAAGTCAAATAGGATAATAAGTAGTTATCAGATTATTCTTTCTGAAGAAAGAGTGTTTAGAAAGAGAAATTTAAAAATTATAAAATTTGGAGTTGAACAGTTTATTAGCATTCAGTCCAGCTCCCAAATTGAAGTTCTCCTTTTTCAGGAACATTTATGAAAATAATAATAATGTTTTTTATCATTATCATCATCATCATACTCATCATCATGTAATAAGTGCCTAAATATACACATCATTGTACAGAGGATAAATGGTTCTTCTGGAAGGTTTTTCCTTTTTTCATCTAAAGAAATAGCATACAAATGGGTAGACTTACAAAAGAACCTACTGATGGAAATAATGAAAGATGTTTCACAGATAGCATATCAAGGAACACATATATATTTACATTGAAGTCAAGTGGGTTGTTAATTTCTGGTAGTAGAGTAAGTGTTGGCTGTTAAGATACCAGATTTGAGGAGAGTTTGGATTAATGTCTCTTAAATGGTCAAGACTTCTTGGAGGAGTAGTGTTTCAGGCAATTTTTGGAGGAAAAAAAGGAATGTTTTCTAGATCTTGGGGACTTTGTAATGGGAACATAATGAAGTTTTGCTTAAATAAATTCTTTCTTAGAAGTTAGATTATGAGAAAGATGAGATGCAGTCAGTTTGACATATCAAAAAATTTGGAAGCATATATAATTTTTTTAGAATTATGATAAGAGAGAGGGCAATTTACCAAAAGTTGGTATTAAAAAATCATAAATTTGCAGATAGATTCCATGACATGAGCAAAATTTTTGGGAAATACTCATTTCTCCTTCATGTCAATAAACCAATTGATGAATAGAATTGTTGAGTCAAGAGTCACATCTCTATACTTAAAAAAAAAAATTCTAGGGGAGAGAATATTACCAAAGTTTAATTTAAAGAAATCATTTTGACTAAGCAAATAATTCCTCCTGCTATCTTCCTAACATCATTCAAATGTACTTTTGTAAATTATACTCTTCCTGGAACTATTAAAATAATCTACTAATTCTGATTCTAGTTACAGCTGTCACTTAATCTATTCCTGATAAATTGTCACACTTGTAACTTTGTTCTTTTTCTCAGTTTAAAATTGCACAATGTTAGTGAAATGTTTAGACAAGTAACCTTATGAAGGAAGAAGTGTAGGTTAAAATAAATGTAACATTATATAATTTTGTGTTGTCTCTGCAAATAGTTTAAAAATAAAAGAGAATAAAATTACTCATTTGACATTTCAAAGCATTGAAATAAGCCTTGATCATACCTATATAGTTATCATGAACTCCCACGATCTACTGTGGAAAAAAATCTTTACTTATAAATTTGGAATTCATCAGTAACAAGTATAACAGCTGTATTTGTAATTTTTTGAAGCACCTTTTTCTACCTCAATTTTTTTCCTGTTTGAACACATTTTATGATTCTCATACTTAGTATACAAGTCTACCAAGTTTAGAACATGGGTTGGAGAATATATCATAAAACCATAAGAAGCAGGCTGTGCCCAAATACTAAAATATTCACAGAATAGGGAAAGCCTATTTCTTTTCCCAAATATTTTAAACATTTAGATAATTGGTACCTATGGATTAAAAATTAGAATTTAAGGTTGAATTTTTTAGTCTTTTCCTCCCATTTACATAGACCATAATTTGATCTCTCTTTGACAGTCCTTTTGATTATAATAGTGATATTTTAACTGTACATATTGCTGTTTCATTTACGACTGAAATATTAGGGATCTTCCTTCTGAATTGCAAGCAGCAAATCAGAAATTTCTGAATATAATATATAATATGCCTTAAAGCCTTCATATGCCTGACACCTTAATGCCTGGCTCTTTTTTTAGGTAGACATCCAACTTAGCAACAATTGCATTTCTGTAGTGTCCCCATACCAGCAGCAGCGCTCTGCAGCTGTACTGTGTGTAGTTTGCATTCAGAGAGAATTGGCCTCTGAGTGTCAGAGAGAATGTATTCAAAAAGGTGCCCCACATATGGCTGTTGGTAGTGATAATAAAATGAGGGCTATAATTAAATGCAGTCGAGGAGTTAAAGCTAGAAATCAAATACATTTTAGTTTTTCTGTGATATGATGCCGTCATTATTGCTTCTTAAAAATAGGATTATAATTTAAATTGCTTTCTCATTTGATTTATTATTCTGAATATAGAGAGATTTCTTTGTATATTTTTGAAAATCTGAAGAGAAAAAGTGGAATGGAAACATCTGGATCACGCCACAGATTTTTAGTAGCTAGAAGTGATTCTGTTAGAGAGCCCCAGGAAAGGAGAATAACTAGCCAAGTCAGCAGTCCTTACCCTACTGCTAACTCCTGGTCAAAAGGATGAGCTATAGGAGAGTCACTAATTTGATAGATAAAAACATATCCATTCAGAAATTATCCCCCGCTACTACTTCCTAGGTTGCCCATACTTTCCCAGAGTAGGACTTTCCATTTTGAGATATAGCGTTGAGAAACATGTCATTAAATCCAGTTATGCCTGATGTATTCTGTTCTTTTGCATCACCAAATTGGAGTGGTTGTCATTTTCAATGTGTGAAAGTTAAATCGCATCAGTGGAAAGGAAACACAACCCTAAAGTAGGCAGAAGGAAAGATTGAAAAAATACAAAGTGATTACATTTTTCAGAAAGCAAAATTATTTTGAAATGAGATATGGGTAATAATTACATGGAATAAGAGTCCTTTAGCAGTAAAATATGAATTGAGCCTAATAGGTAACGGGAACATTTAGCAAGCTTATTTGAAAGTTCAGCCTGACATTCCTGATAGAAGCTGAATTTTTTTTCTGAGGTTGATCTTAAATACAAATTCATAGCTTGATTAAATATGATCTAAATATTGAATATTTTTATTTTGACATATTTAAATGGTATTATAAGATATTGTTGATTTGTGTGCAATTTTACTAATGGAAGGTTTCATAAGTTTACTGTAAAATGCCGAACACTAAGAAAACTATTGTAATTGAAGAATACAGTACAATTATTTTAATATTTCACTTCTGAAAATGATTATTTTGTTATACTTCTATAAAATTCTTTGGGAAAAGGATATTAGAGTTTTAGTTTTATGGAGAAGAATTTTTAAATTAAATGTTTCTGTTTTATTGTATTTGGTCACATTATGATTTGTATAATATCTCCCAATCTCACATTCTTAAAATAATTGCACAATAACCAAATTGGGCTAAAGACAGAGATTCCAAATTTTCTACTTTGCTCATACATGGTGCCGTCCTGACGTGAGACTATCCAACCAGAATTCCCATTTATTTTGTCTATGCAATCGATCCATTCTCCCTCAAAGTATATTCTGAATGTAAAAATGAAAATAGACATTTATATGCAGTCTGAGCTAGAAAAAGTTGCCGATACTAAATATTGTACCATAATATCTTTTTAATCTATCATGCTGCCTTTTGCCCTTTATGTTATGTCATAAAGGAATGTAATGAATGAGTGTGTCTGTGAGTATCAGCTTGAATTTGGTGAAAAGCGAGGCAACATGACATTTAATGTGATTAAGGCAGGTATAGATTCAGGTTTATTAGCTTTCACATGATCAAATGTAAAACAAGTGATGATAAAACCTCAAATATTTTTTAAGAGATGATTTTTTTCCCCCACGATTTAATTTAAAGCTCAGTTTGAATAAAGGTGTTTGATTATATTTAGGAATTAACAGGATTCCCTGACTTTATAATGTTTCCTAGGAAGGTAGCTCACAATAGTAAAACATTAGAATATTCAATATTTTTGGAGAAAAATGAGGAATTTATTAGTAAATCAGAAAAGAATTGGCATAAATCTGACTTGAAACAGCTGTTTAGGGGATTAGCGTAGAGTGTCTTTTCAAGTCCTGAGAATAATTGTTCTTCATTTTTCATATCGGAAGGGGGCACTAGTGGTCCACTTTTAATAACAAGAAAGCTTTTCTTTTGTTATACGACATTTGGTAATACATAAATATCATTTTGTATTTAGCATTGAGGCAATCGTATGAACAATTAAGATTGTAAATATCTATTGCTTGGTTAAAAAGTTAAATAATTAAAAGTTGGTATGCAAATATAGTCTTATGCCTTTTCCTTTTCATCTAAAAATATGGCACAAAATTAAGAAGTTTTGTTGAAGCTGGACTAGCATACCAATTTTATTGTTTAATACCCATACCAATGACTGGGTGGTGGAATAGATTTTACACACACACACACACACACAATTTTAGTGAACTGTATTTTAATCTCTCACCACTCACCAAACTGGAGCCAATACCCACAATAAAAGCACTTTAGTATTTATGTAACTTGCTATATCAGTATTTATTTCCAATGTCAATTGTGACTTAAAATAAATTAACATAGTGTATTATCCTATAATTTCCAGTTTGGTTAAACGAATGGTCCGTGTGCATACTTAATGGGATGATTGCACTTTACATCTCTCCAGATCTCCGTTAAAAGATAAGACGAAAACACAATGGTTAAGCTTATTGGCCGACATCTCTCTGTGTGCAGATCATCTGTTTAGAATAAATGTGGCTGGACAATGTGATATTCTAAGTCCACAAACTGAGTAGCTGAAGAATTTCAGAGACGCAACAAGAGATGGGCTAACTGTCCTCATTCTGGTTTAGAAGGCAAGCAGGCAAATACCCAGAGCAAGAACAGATGAAAGCTGGCAGCCTCTTCATTTACAGACAGCACACTTTTCTGAATTTAGCAAGACTCTTCCCCTCCCCCCAGAGCCTTCCATAAGAGTGTTGTTGAGACATGCATTATGTTTTACATTTTTGGTTAAGTTTTGCAGAAAATCATATGGCTAAGTAGTACTTGTATTATAATGGAAAAAGGTGTTAGGAAAAACCCTCCAAAAATGAAATCCACTTGTCAGTTTGAATTTGACATGTTTTATTACATAGTAAAACCTGTCAGCTAAAATTTTAGAGATTTACACCTAAGTTGTGACTGAAAACAGGTAATTGTCCTTTCAAAACAGGTATTTTGAATACATGAATAGAAATTTTGGTAGCTGTGTGCTTGTAGAGTTATCTATTTTGCCTGCAAAGTGAATTTAAAAATTTAAAGAAATGTTTCTGGTATTTAAAAAATACTGAGAATAACTTAAGAGAATGAGAACTTAGGAGACCTGCTTGTAACAACTGTTTACAGATATATGTATATTTGAATTTTGTCTGGTCAGTCAACTCACAATGCCATTAGTACATATTAAAAAGCATTCCTTTCCAAGATTTCATAATGTAATTCTGAGTACTTATTTAATGATGAAAAGGTTTAGGAATACATTTATATTTGATTAATATTAATAAATAAAACTTTATCGCCAATAATTAAAATGTTGTATAGCTATTAAAATCTTTAATCCAACACAAAATTTTTTTTTCCTATTAGGAGATTTATTTTTTTCTTTAACAGTGAAGGTGTCGTCCTCAGTTTCTGAAGCTCAGTCTGGAATTATTTTGTAGGAAGAAAATATGACCAGGAGGAGAATTTGCTTGTTATATTGGGATCCTCCAAATTTCTTTTGGCTCTCTGATTTTGAAAGGTTGTCCTTACTTTGCTCTCTCTTGGATCCTAAATAAGAAACACAAAGGGAGGGATAGAGAGGGAGAGCAAAAAGAAGAATAGAAGGAAAAAAAAAAAGCAAGAAAGAAAGGATAGAAAGAAAGAAAAATGTGGGAATGTCAGAAGGAAGTAGAAAAGAAAGAAGGAGAAAAAGAAAGAATGTCTTGGAGAGGTGTATGCATTTTGATGAATTGTCACTGGTAGTTTTTCGGTACTAACGAACAGTGTGGTCCTGGCAGCAGCTTTAAAATAGCACATCTCAACTTTCAGAATAACATGATTTAAAGAAACTGTGTGACTCAGAGGATAGTTTTGGCATTGAGTTTGTGAGAAAGGGAAGTTTTGCTTTTGTATTGCTCTTCAAATATAAGAGAAAATCTGGTTCTGCCAACATAGATAAAAAAACTATCCAATTATTACAACGCCAGCTTTCTCTTTACAAATATCAAGTGTAATTAAAGCAAAAAGCTAAATATTATAGAGAAAATAAGATAGAAAATGTTGGCTGTTGGAAATTGGCTTGGTATGGGCTTTGCGGATGGATGGCATTTACTAAATTGTACCAACTCTGCTGTACGTTTTTAGACAGTGTTAAAGGCTGAATTATTGATTTGCCTGTTCTTTAGATTAGAGGCAGCCAGAAAGGATGGATCATCTGCTCAAATATTTTTCCTACCTGATAATTTTTTGTCAGCCTCTTCTACGACCAGGCATATTTTGGCTTTGAATAGTCATAGCTTCCCATGTTATGTTAGACTTCTGTGCAGTTTTTTTAAACCATTATTTCTGATAGGCCTGTTCTATATTCTTCTGACCTTTGCCTAAAGGGCTGGGGCTACATTGTGTGGTTCTTTTACCGGCATTTCACTATTACTACTCAAGTTTCTCTGCTTTCCTTTAATGCCTTCTTAAATATTTTCTCATCTTACCCTTAAGGAAAATATCAAATTATTGGCAGACAAAACATAAAAGGAAGGCAATATCCATTTCAGCGCTTCATCTATCTATTTAGCAGTAATGTGCATCCTTTGGGCCTTCTGTAAATACTGAGCATCCACCTGAAATAGTACATGGTTAGCTGACAACAGCAGATATATAAGGGTGTGTGTGTGTGTGTGTGTATTCAACTTTTTATATGTGTGTATATAACTTTTATGCTGATTAGAGTCTGTGAATATTTTTTCTTTTCTTACACATGTCTAGATGTTGCTCAAGTGGCTGTTAAGAAGGTGGAATTATGCAACCACTAAAAAATGTGGTAAACCTACATATATGTAGTCAAATGAAAAATTGCCTGAGATACGTTGATTAAGTTAAAAGAGAAAGAGTGTCATAGAACAGTATGTGGGATAACATCCTTCCATAGGTTTAAAATATTTAGAGGAAAATATCAAGAAGACACAAAAGAAACTTAACAATGTTTGTCCCAGATGAAGAGAGCTGGAGGAGCCAAGCAGAGCAATTTCAA
Source organism: Balaenoptera musculus (assembly GCF_009873245.2). Lineage (NCBI taxonomy): Eukaryota > Metazoa > Chordata > Mammalia > Artiodactyla > Balaenopteridae > Balaenoptera > Balaenoptera musculus. The sequence continues at coordinate 72,393,089 of NC_045787.1, forward strand.
ATGCATCCCTCAGTCAAAATAACAGGGTACTGGTCGTGGGAGGGTTCATCTGGAAGCTGAGTTTTACTCTTTCCATTTTATGTTTATGTGATGGCAAAGAAACTTCAATAGGCTTTAAAATATTTTATGAAGGTATCTTTAGAATCAAGAGCATAGAATTACTTGGAGGATAAGAAGGAACTTATAGAACTGATTTATTATTAGCAAGTAGTTTATATTACCTCATCAACTACAACACAATTCCCTTTCTTCTTTCCATCACTTGGATTTCTTTTCCCTAAACAGGCAGTTGGCCTTCCCAGTGGTGTTTGGAAATTTCTAGTCAGCTACAGGATTGCTGATATTTGTGATGATAAGGGTGGGGGTGGGGGGAGGTGGGTGGGTGGGTTTGGTACCAGGATACTCAATTACAGAATCCCTGGACGACATCAGAAGAGTGGGTCCTTTGGCATTGTTTTTGGAAAAGTGCCACGGTAGAAGAATTTGTGTTTAAGAAACAGAGATATTAATGGAAAAAAGAGCGTTACAGTGACTGAAGTCAGTAGAGACTCTGGGGGTGAGGGGATTTATTCACCTGATCTAAAATAAACCAAGTTTGTACACTAATCAAAGAAAACATTAAAAAAATCACCCTCAAAGCTAGAACTTTTGTAGAATTTAACTTTCCTTTAAATTCAAAGAAAATTTTGTAAATTCAATTTGCTACTTGGAATTTTTTTTTCTACCACATCAACAGACAAACATTTTTGATACTGCCTGCAAAGTTCAATACCTTTCTAATTTGAGAAAGCAGAATCTTTGCCTTCTGCCTCCTGTATTCTGCCTCCTAGATCCCATTTTCTAGATTCCTGTGTCCCCAGAGATGCAGAAAATCCTGGCCCTTGATAATAGGAAATGTATTGGATAACTTGTTTTTCAGAAAGTTCCCCTGGTATCCATAGTTCTAGGGTCCTGGTTAGGCCCATGTCAGTCCCATGAGCTCTGGCCATATCTCCAGTCACCACTGAAGGATAATTCATTTTATTCAGCTTATTCTCCCAAAGATTTGTTGGAGAAATTGAACTCCTCTTGCACTGAATAGACCTATCTTATCTCCTGCCTATTCTCAGTCACTGCTTCACTCTTTCGCCAGTGATTCTAAACAGAAGTGATGCTCAATGGCTATAAAATGAAATTCCTATGGCTGCCTCCTCCAAAAAAATAAAGGAGAAATGCATGTCTCCATATCCAGATTTCCCATAAGGTAACACATGGTTGGTGGAGTTGCTGCTTTGATCCTCCTTTCTCTATGTCACTGACTGTAAAGGAGCTATTTATTGTTGCTTCTGCATTTTGGTTTGCAGTATGTCTCTGAGGATGAGGATGTGTTTACGCTGTTGTTCTTCTTTATGAGTCCAAAAGATGGTCCCAGCAAGATTGTGATATTCAACAGATTAAATACGATAAAATCATTTATTCAAAAACTCATTATATATGCCTTTATTCATGTATGTATAGACCTATACAATTTTGCTCATTAACATGCTGAATTCCCAAATTTGCTCAGCATTTCTGATAACTATCCTGTAAATACACTCATCTCAAAGCAGATCTAAAGAGTATACGCAAATGCTTGTGGAAATGTAAATAAGATGCAAAAGTGGAACTTTTTCTGTTGACTTAGTTCCACCTGAGACCCCAGTACCAAGAACAGACTAGGTACTGTATCTTCCACATTGGAAGGCAAGGTGCCAGACCTCCATGTTGGACCTTCGGAGAGATTGGGAAATGATTACTGTCAGCATTAGTATGTGCCCAGCTCTATGCTGTATAAAAAGGGGTTGAACAGGGTGATGAAAAGTACTTTAAATCCAGGAGATTTTTTTGGAGAGAGTTGTCAGGGTAGGAATGGGAAGGAGTAGGAATTATAAAGCCTTTTATAAATTAACAAGGAAAAAAGACATTACCTGTTGGAAAAAGTATACAGATATGCAGACAATATCTGTTTCAGAGAAGCAGAAACCCAGATGGTCAATAAAAATTATGAAAAGTTTTCATTTTTTACTACTAACAGGATTAATGCCAATTAAAGCAAAAAGAAGGTACAATTTTGACCTTTTCAGATTGAGAAAAAGGGAAAAGTCTGACAGCACAAATGTTGTCCAGAGGGTGGGACAGTGGTAGCCCTGCTGGTGGGAGCATCAACTGGCACAGTCACTTTGGAGAGCAAAAATCAGTAAACTTTTGTAAATGGATATACCACAGGGTCTAGCAGTTTTCCTTCTGGGCATAGGTTCTAAAGCTCTCCTGTCCACTCTGGTAGCCACTAGTCACATATAGCTATTTAAATTTACATTTAAACAAATTAGAATTTAAAAGAATGAAAAATTCAGTTCGTCAGTCACATTAGACACATTTCAACTTGCTCTCTAGCCACGGCACAGAGAATTGCCATCACTGAAAAAAGTTATCTTGGACAGTGCTACCCTTAAGAAAATCCTTCCCATGTACATAAGAAGGAGAAGTGAAAAGTTGTTCGTTACAATGTTATTTATAATATCAATCTATATGTCCATTAGTGGTGGAATGGAAAAATCAATTAGGATGTATTCATACAATGGATTATTAAATAGCAGTTAAAATACATGAACCAGATGTAACTTAACATTAATAACTCTAAAAAATATATAAGTGAAAAAAGCAACTTTCTGAGTGTTATATAGAGTAGAATCCTATTTACACAAATTAAAAGCAATGACAAAAATTACTGAACTCTGTGAGTGTGTGTGTTTGTGAATTGTTCCTCTTTCTCTCTCTCCCTCTCTCAAAACATGAATAGTCTAATTAACACCAATTATATAATAATGATTATTTCTGTGATGGATGGGAGAGAAGAGAATGATATTGGAACTATGACATTATCTGGAAGTTTATATATTTTAATCTGAAGCATAGATGAAATAAATGGTACCTTTCGTTCTTTTTTGATACGGATTAGATGAATGCTTTTTATATTATCTATTGAAGCTTTCTGTATTTTAGTGTTTTTTCAAAATAATAATAGGGGAAATATTAGATGATAGGACATATCCAAATTATACATAAAGGACTAAAATTATAGCTGCTATTTATTACCAAAATATAATAATAATAATATGGAGAACATAATATTGTATAAGGTAAACTAAACTTCTAATTATATCTACTAATAGAAGATTAGCAGATAATTCCCTAAAGTATTATTGAGGCATTGGAATGCATATTTTATTTAGGTTTGCTTATGCTAAAAATAAGATATGTTCATATTGCCTAAAATATGTAACTGATTGACATTTGGAAGATGATGGGAATGTGGATGATGGGGCAAATAAAAATTGGAGTGTACAGATTATAAAGTGGATAATCAAAAATTGACTATGGTTCTTTTGAGTATATTGCTTTTTCTTATGCAACATACTCCCTAAGAAAAAGATTGATTAACCAAAATATTTAGGAGTATAGGCTATAATTTTTGATAAATGTACACATTGTTTTTTGTTTTATGTATATTTTTACTCTTTACTATTAGATTCCCCCCCCCACCCCCCTTTTTCTTTTTGGCTGCATTGGGTCTTCATTGTGGCACGCGGGCTCTTCATTGCAGGCTTCTCTCTAGTTGCGGCGTGTGGGCTTCTCTAGTTGAGGAGCAGGCTCAGTAGTTGTGACGCTCAGGTTTAGTTGCCCCGTGGCATGTGGGACCTTAGTTCCCCGACAAGGGATTGAACCCGCGTCCCCTGCATTGGAAGGCTGGACCATCAGGGAAGTCCCTCCCCCTCTTTTTTATTGAGATATAATTGACATACATTGTATTAGTTTTAGGTGTACAACATAATGATTTGATATATGCATCTATTGTGAATTGATTACCACAATAGGTTTAGTTAACATCCATCAACACGGAGTTATAATTTTTTTTTTCATGTGATGAAAACTCTTTTTTTTTTTTAAACATCTTTATTGAAGTATAATTGCCTTACAATGGTGTGTTAGCTTCTGCTTTATAACAAAGTGAATCAGTTATACATATACAATATGTTCCCATTTCTCTTCCCTCTTGCATCTCCCTCCCTCCCACCCTCCCCATCCCACCCCTCTAGGTGGTCACAAAGCACCGAGCTGATCTCCCTGTGCTATGCGGCTGCTTCCCACTAGTTATCTATTTTACATTTGGTAGTGTATATATGTCCATGACACTCTCTCACCCTGTCACATCTCACCCCACCCCCTCCCCATATCCTCAAGTCCATTCTCTAGTAGGTCTGTGTCTTTATTCCCGTCTTGCCACTAGGTTCTTCATGGCCTTTTTTTTTTTTCCCTTAGATTCCGTATATATGTGTTAGCATACTGTATTTGTTTTTCTCTTTCTGACTTACTTCACTCTGTATGACAGACTCTAACTCCATCCACCTCATTACAAATACCTCCATTTCGTTTCTTTTTATGGCTGAGTAATATTCCATTGTATATATGTGCCACATCTTCTTTATCCATTCATCTATCGATGGACACTTAGGTTGCTTCCATGCCCTGGCTATTGTAAATAGAGCTGCAGTGAACATTGTGTTACATGACTCTTTTTGAATTATGGTTTTCTCAGGATATATGCCCAGTAGTGGAATTGCTGGGTCATATGGTAGTTCTATTTTTAATTTTTTAAGGAACCTCCATACTGTTCTCTGTAGTGGCTGTATCAATTTACATTCCCACCAGCAGTGCAAGAGGGTTCCCTTTCTCTACACCCTCTCCAGCATTTATTGTTTGTAGATTTTTTGATGATGGCCATTCTGACCGGTGTGATACCTCATTGTAGTTTTGAGTTGCATTTCTCTAATGATTAGTGATGTTGAGCATCCTTTCATGTGTTTGTTGGCAATCTGTATATCTTCTTTGGAGAAATGTCTATTTAGGTCTTCTGCCCACTTTTGGATTGGGTTGTTTGTTTTTTTGATATTGAGCTGCATGAGCTGCTTGTAAGTTTTGGAGATTAATCCTTTGTCAGTTGCTTCATTTGCAAACATTTTATCCCATTCTGAGGGCTGTCTTTTTGTCTTGTTTATGGTTTCCTTTGCTGTGAAAAAGCTTTTAAGTTTCATTAGGTTCCATTTGTTTGTTTTTGTTTTTGTTTCCATTTCTCTAGGAGGTGGGTCAAAAAGGATCTTGCTGTCATTTATGTCATAGAGTGTTCTGCCTATGTTTTCCTCTAAGAGTTTGATAGTGTCTGGCCTTACATTTAGGTCTTTAATCTATTTTGAGTTTATTTTTGTGTATGGTGTTAGGGAGTATTCTAATTGCATTCTTTTACATGTAGCTGTCCAGTTTTCCCAGCACCACTTATTAAAGAGGCTGTCTCTTCTCCATTGTATATTCTTGCTTACTTTATCAAAAATAAGTTGACCATATGTACGTGGGTTTATCTCTGGGCTTTCTATCCTGTTCCATTTACCTATATGTCTATTTTTGTGCCAGTACCATACTATCTTGATTACTGTAGCTTTGTAGTATAGTCTGAAGTCAGGGAGCCTGATTCCTCCAGTTCCGTTTTTCTTTCTCAAGATTGCTTTGGCTATTCGGGGTCTTTTGTGTTTCCATACAAATTGTGAAGTTTTTTGTTCTAGTTCTATGAAAAATGCCATTGGTAGTTTGATAGGGATTGCATTGAATCTGTAGATTGCTTTGGGTAGTATAGTCATTTTCACAATGTTGATTCTTCCAATCCAAGAACATGGTATATATCTCTCCATCTGTTTGTATCATATTTAATTTCTTTCATCAGTGTCTTATAGTTTTCTGCACACAGGTCTTTTGTCTCCTTAGGTAGGTTTATTCCCAGGTACTTTTTGTTGCAATGGTAAATGGGAGTGTTTCCTTAATTTCACTTTCAGATTTTTCATCATTAATGTATAGGAATGCAAGGGATTTCTGTGCATTGATTTTGTGTACTGCTACTTTACCAAATTCATTGATTAGCTCTAGCAGTTTTCTGGTGGCATCTTTAGGATTCTCTATGTATAGTATCATGTCATCTGCAAACAGTGACAGCTTTACTTCTTCTTTTCTGATTTGGATTCCTTTTATTTCTTTTTCTTCTCTGATTGCTGTGGCTAGAACTTCCAAAACTATGTTGAATAATATGGTGAGAGTGGATAGCCTTGTCTTGTTCCTGATCTTAGAGGAAATGGATTCAGTTTTTCACCATTGAGAAAGATGTTGGCTGTGGGTTTGTCATATATGGCCTTTATTATGTTTAGGTAAGTTCCCTGTATGCCTACTTTCTGGAGGGTTTTTATTCTCAGTGGGTGTTGAATTTTGTCAAAAGCTTTTTCTGCATCTATTGAGATGATCATATGGTTTTTCTCCTTCAATTTGTTAATATGGTGTATCACATTGATGTATTTGCATATATTGAAGAATCCTTGCATTCCTGGAATAAACCCCACTTGATCATGGTGTATGATCCTTTTAATGTGCTGTTGGATTCTGTTTGCTAGTATTTTGTTGAGGATTTTTGCATCTATGTTCATCGGTGATATTGGCCTGTAGTTTTCTTTCTTTGTGACATCTTTGTCTAGTTTTGATATCAGGGTGATGGTGGCCTCGTAGAATGAGTTTGGGAGTGTTCCCTCCTCTGCAATTTTTTGGAAGAGTTTGAGAAGGATGGGGGTTAGCTCTTCTCTAAATGTTTCATAGAATTCACCTGTGAAGCCATCTGGTCCTGGGCATGTGTTGGTTGGAAAATTTTTAATCACAGTTTCAATTTCAGTGCTTGTGATTGGTGTGTTTATATTTTCTATTTCTTCCTGTTTCAGTCTCAGAAGGTTGTGCTTTTCTAAGAATTTGTCCACTTCTTCCAGGTTGTCCATTTTATTGGCATATAGCTGCTTGTAGTAATCTCTCACGATCCTTTGTATTTCTGCAGTGTCAGTTGTTACTTCTCCTTTTTCATTTCTAATTCTATTGATTTGACTCTTCTTCCTTTTTTTTCTTGATGACTCTGGCTAATGGTTGATCAATTTTGGTTATCTTCTCAAAGAACCAGCTTTTAGTTTTATTGATCTTTGCTATTGTTTCCTTCATTTCATTTTCATTTATTTCTGATCTGATCTTTATGATTTCTCTCCTTCTTCTAACTTTGGGTTTTTTTGTTCTTCTTTCTCTAATTGCTTTAGGTGTACGGTTAGGTTGTTTATTTGAGATGTGTTGTTTCTCGAGGTAGGATTGTATTACTATAAACTTGCCTCTTAGAACTGCTTTTGCTGCATCCCATAGGTTTTGGATTGTTGTGTTTTCATTGTCATTTGTTTGTAGGTATTTTTTTTTTAATTAATTAATTAATTTATTTATGGCTGTGTTGGGTCTTCGTTTCTGTGTGAGGGCTTTCTCTAGTTGTGGCAAGCGGGGGCCACTCTTCATCGTGGTGCGCGCGCTACGCCTCTCACTATCGCGGCCTCTCTTGTTGCGGAGCACAGGCCCAGACACGCAGGCTCAGTAATTGTGGCTCACGGGCCCAGTTGCTCCAAGACACGTGGGATCTTCCCAGACCAGGGCTCGAACCCGTGTCCCCTGCATTGGCAGGCAGATTCTCAACCACTGCACCACCAGGGAAGCCCTGTAGGTATTTTTTGATTTCCTCTTTGATTTCTTCAGTGATCTCTTGGTTATTAAGTAGTGTATTGTTTAGCCTCCATGTGTTTGTATTTTTTATAGATTTTTTCCTGTCATTGATATCTAGTCTCATAGCATTGTGGTCGGAAAAGATATTTGATACAATTTCAGTTTTTTAACAATTTACCAAGGCTTGATTTGTGACCCAAGATATGATCTATCTTCGAGAATGTTCTATGAGCACTTGAGAAGAAAGTGTATTCTGTTGTTTTTGGATGGAATGTCCTATAAATATCAATTAAATCCATCCTGTTTAATGTATCATTTAAAGCTTGTGTGTCCTTATTTATTTTCATTTTGGATGATCTGTCCATTGTTGAAAGTGGGGTGTTAAAATCCCCTACTGTGATTGTGTTACTGTCTATTTCCCCTTTTATGGCTGTTAGCATTTGCCTTATGTATTGAGGTGCTCCTATGTTGGGTGCATAAATATTCACAATTGTTATATCTTCTTCTTGGATTTATCCTTTGATCATTATGTAGTGTCCTTCTTTGTCTCTTGTAATAGTCTTTATTTTAAAGTCTATTTTGTCTGATATGATAATTTCTACTACAGCTTTCTTTTGATTTCCATTTGCATGGAAGATCTTCCATCCCCTCCCTTTCAGTCTGTATGTGTCCCTAGGTCTGAAGTGGGTCTCCTGTAGACAGCATATATATGGGTCTTGTTTTTGTGTCCCTTCAACCAGTCTATGTCTTTTGGTGGGAGGGTTTAATCCATTTACATTAAAGGTAATTATCGATATGTATATTTCTATTACCATATTTTTAATTGTTTTGGGTTTGTTATTGTAGGTCTTTTTCTTCTCTTGTGTTTCCTGTCTAGAGAAGTTCCTTTAGCATTTGTTGTAAAGCTGGTTTGGTGGTGCTGAATTTTCTTAGCTTTTTCTTGTCTGTAAAGGTTTTAATTTCTCTGTCAAATCTGAATGAGATCCTTGCTGGGTAGGATAATCTGGGTTGTAGGTTTTTCCCTTTCATCTCTTTAAATATGTCTTGCCACTCCCTTCTGGCTTGCAGAGTTTCTGCTGAAAGATCAGCTGTTAACCTTATGGGGATTACCTTGCATTTTATTTGTTGTTTTTCCCTTGCTGCTTTTAATATTTTTTCTTTGTATTTATTTTTGATAGTTTTATTAATATGTGTCTTGGTGTTTTCTCCTTGGATTTATCCTGTATGGGACTCTCTGCACTTCCTGGAGTTGATTGACTATTTCCTTTCCCATATTAGGGAAGTTTTCAATTATAATCACTTCAAATATTTTCTCAGTCCCTTTCTTTTTCTCTTCTTCTGTTATCCCTATAATTTGAATGTTGGTGCGTTTAATGTTGTCCTAGAGGTCTCTAAGACTGTCCTCAATTCTTTTCATTCGTTTTTCTTTACTCTGCTCTGCAGTAGTTATTTCCACTATTTTCTCTTCCAGGTCACTTATCCGTTCTTCTGCTTCAGTTATTCTGCTATTGATTCCTTCTAGAGAAGTTTTAATTTCATTAATTGTGTTGTTCATCATTTTTTATTTGCTCTTTAGTTCTTCTAGGTCCTTGTTAAAACGTTTCTTGTATTTTCTCCATTCTATTTGCAAGATTTTGGATCATCTTTACTATCATTACTCTGAATTCTTTTTCAGGTAGACTGCCTATTTCCTCTTCATTTGTTTGGTCTGGTGGGTGTTTACCTTGCTCCTTCATCTGCTGTGTGTTTCTCTGTCTTCTCATTTTGCTTACCTTCTGTGTTTGGGGTCTCCTTTTTGCAGGCTGCAAGTTTGTAGTTACAGTTGTTTTTGGTTTCCGCCCCCACTGGCTAAGGTTGTTCAGTGGGTTTTGTAGGCTTCTTGGTGGAAGGGACTAGTGCCTGTGTTCTGGTGGATGAGGCTGGATCTTGTCTTTCTGGTGGGCAGAACTGCATCTGGTGGTGTGGTTTGGGGTGTCTGTGACCTTATTATGATTTTAGGCAGCCTCTCTACTAATGGGTGGGGTTGTGTCCCTGTCTTGTTAGTTGTTTAGCATGGGGTGTCCAGCACTGGAGCTTGTTGGTTGTTGAGGGGAGCTGGATCTTAGCGTTGAGAAGGACATCTCTGGGATAGCTTTAACCGTTTGATATTATGTGGAGCCAGGAGGTCTCTGGTGGACCAATGTCCTGAGCTCGGTTCTTCCACCTCAGAGGCATGGGCCTGACACCCAGCCAGAGCACGAAGACCCTGTCAGCCACATGGCTTAGAAGAAAAGGGAGAAAAAAAGAAAGAAAGAAAGAAAAAAAAATAAAAAGAAATAAAGCTTTATTAAAATAAAAAATAATAAAAATTATTAAAAATTAAAAAATTAAAAAGTAATTAAAAAAAGAAGAAAGAAAGGAAGAAGAGAGCAACCAAACAAAAAAACAAATCCACCAATGATAACAAGTGCTAAAAACTATATTTAAAATAAAGTAAAAAAAAGTTTGGACAGAACCCTAGGACAAATGGTAAAAGCAAGCTATACACACAAACTCACACAAAGAAGCATACACATACACACTCACAAAAAGAGAAAAAGGAAAAAAATGTATATATCTATATATTAAAAAAAAAAAGAAGAGAGCAACCAAATCAATAAACAAATCTACCAATGATAATAAACTCTAAATACTAAACTAAGATAAACATAAAACCAGAAACCAGTCAGTCGCATACAGCAAACCCCAAGTCTACAGTTGCTCCCAAAGTCTACTGCCTCAATTTTGGGATGATTCATTGTCTATTCAGGTATTCCACAGATGCAGGGCACATCAAGTTGATAGTGGAGATTTAATCCATTGCTCCTGAGGCTGCTGGGAGAGATTTCCCTTTCTCTTCTTTGTTTGCACAGCTCCTGGGGTTCAGCTTTGGATTTGGCGCCGCCTCCGCACGTAGGTCGCCTGACGGCATCTGTTTTTTACTCAGACAGGATGGAGTTAAAAAGCAGCTGATTAGGGGGCTCTGGCTCACTCAGGCGGGGGGGGGGGAGAGAAGGGTACGGATGCGGGGCGAGCCTGCGGAGACAGAGGCCGGCGGGACATTGCACCAGCCTGAGGCGCGCCATGCATTCTCCCGGGGAAGTTGTCCCTGGATCACGGGACCCTGGCAGTGGCGGGCTGCACAGGCTCCCGGGAGGGGCGGTGTGGAGAGTGACCTGTGCTCGCACACAGGCTTCTTGGTGGCAGCAGCAGCAGCCTTAGCATCTCATGCCCGTCTCTGGGGTCCACGCTGATAGCCGCGGCTCGCGCCCTTCTCTGGGGCTCCTTTAAGTGGCGCTCTGAATCCCCTCTCCTCACGCACCAGGAAACAAAGAGGCAAGAAAAAGTCTCTTGCCTGTTCGGCAGCTCCAGACTTTTTCCCGGACTCCCTCCCGGCCAGCTGTGGTGCACTAGCCCCCTTCAGGCTGTGTTCACGCCGCCAACCCCAGTCCTCTCCCTGCGATCCGACCGAAGCCCGAGCCTCAGCTCCCAGCCCCGCCCGCCCCGGCGGCTGAGCAGACAAGCCTCTCGGGCTGGTGAGTGCTGGTCGGCACTGATCCTCTGTGCGGGAATCTCTCCGCTTTGCCCTCTGCACCCCTGTGGCTGCGCTCTCCTCCGTGGCTGCGAAGCTTCCCCCCTCTGCCACCCGCAGTCTCCGCCCGTGAAGGGGCTTCCTAGTGTGTGGAAACCTTTCCTCCTTCCCAGCTCCCTCCCACTGGTGCAGGTCCCGTCCCTATTCTTTTGTCTCTGTTATTTCTTTTTTCTTTTGCCCTAACCAGGTACATGGGGGTTTCTTGCCTTTGCAGAGGTCTGAGGTCTTCTGCCAGCGTTCAGTAGGTGTTCTGTAGGAGTTGTTCCACATGTAGCTGTATTTCTGATATATTTGTGGGGAGGAAGGTGATCTCCGCGTCTTACTCCTCCGCCATCTTAAAGGTCTCCCAGTATGATACATTTTTGAATCAACTGTATTGAGTGATAATTTACATTAAATTGCACTTATTTTTGTTGTACAGTTTGTAAGTTGTGGCAAATATATTCTCCTTGTAACCTACACCAATTATAGATCTATGGTCCTTGACTTTGACCCTTACTTCATGCCTTATATAAAAATTAGCTTAAAATGAACAGTAAGTAAAAAGCTAAAACTAGAAAACATCCAGAAAAAAAAAAAAATAGAAGAAAATCATTGTGATCTTGTGTTACATAAAGATTTCCTAGGGAGAAACAAGCAATACTGTTAAGGAAAACATTAAAAATTGGACTTAATCAAATTAAAACTTTTGCTCTTCAAAAGTTACCTCTGAGAAAATGAAAAGTTAGAGAAAATATTTGCAATATGTATATCTGAAAAAAGACTGGTATCCAGAATATACAAAGAGCTCTTATAACTCAATAATAGAACAAATAACCTAACTAAAAATGAGCAAAAGATTGAAAAGGACACTTTATAAATGAAGGCACATAATCTGAAGAGATGCTTAACATCATCAGAAATCAGAGAAATGCAAATTAAATCCATAATGGGATACTATTGCACATCCACTAGATTAGATAAAGTTAAAAAAACTAACCACGGTAAGTGTGGGAGAGGATGTAGAACAACGAAAACTCTCATAGGTGGCTGGTGGAAGTGTAAAATTGTACAGCAACTTTGGAAAAGTTTTGGCGTTTCTTAGAAAGTTATATATACTCTTACTATGTGACCCTATGATTTTTCTCCTAGGTGTCAGAAAAGAAAAAGTATATCCACACAAAGACTTGTACACAAATATTCACAGTAACTTTATTGACAGTAGCCAAAAAGTAGAAATGATCCCGATGTTCAATAGAACAGCTTCTGAGTATAAAGTAATCAATAAATAGTACAACTTCCCCTTCTTCATTTCTAATTATTCTGTGGTCATAAAATCAGACAAAATCATGAATTATTCAACTACATGTTATTTTATTGTCTTTAGGAATTGTATTTTTGATCAGACAGGAAGGGAGAAAAAACCACAATATTCCATCAAATTCAATAGTCTTTAGATTTAGAGTGGGAGATGTTTAAATATCAGATAAGTGAAGTAATGTGATGTAAAATCAATTGATGTAGCAACCGGGGCAAGTTTCGTAGACCTCTGTTATAGATGAACTACAACGTTCAGTGACTGTAAGGGATATGAGCTAAAAAACTTTTTTGTTTTTTTAAAAAATAACTTAGCTCCTTTTATGGACTCAGTATGTTTCATCATTTTCAGCAAAAGGAAGGAAATCAGCATACTAGACCAACTCTCTGGGTATGATGCAACCTCAACAATTAAGAAGGTAAGCCTTCAGTTTGTTTGAAATAGCATAATTGTTTCCTTGGTGGGTAAGCATCTGTATCAGTGTACTATTGGCGCTGTGACAAGTTTCTACAAAGTCAGTTGCTGAAAACAACACGAATTTATTATCTTATAGTTTTAGAAGTCAGAAGTTCAAGGTAAGTTTCATTGGGCTAAAAGCAAAGTGTTGATAGGATTCAGTTCCTCCTGGAAGTTCCAGGGGAGAATCCCTTTCCTTACCTTTTCCAGCCTCTAGAGGCTGCCAGCACTTCTTGACTTGTGGTCCCCTTCCATGTTCAAAGCCAGTCATCTCATCACTGTAACCTCTGCTTCAGTAATCACGTCTCCTTCTCTGATTCTCCCACTTCTATCTTTCCCTTCTAAGGACCCTTGTGATAAAATTGGGCCCACGTGGTTAACCCAGAATAATCTTCTAGCTCAAAGCCTTAATTTAATCATACCTGCAAAGTTTCTTTGCCATGTAGGGTAATATATTCATAGGGTCCAGAGATTAGGATGTGGCCATCTTTGGAGACCATTATGTAACTTATTACAGCATCTTTTAACCATGGAAAAATTTATATGTAGTTAAGGAGAAAAATGTTCAAGAACATCATATATTATTTATGTTTTTTTGTGTGTTGAGAAATCTAAGCATATTTGGTACTTCAGTTACTTGAAATATTTAACAGATTTTTGCCTTTTAGAGTAGTAAGTCAGTCTTACACATCCAATCTAAAATGTGCTATTGAGTAACTGATTTAAATTTGTGACTTTAAATTGAAATCTCACCAATTTATAAATAGTATCAGAACATTTAGTAGAATATAAGGTAAGCCCTATTGGATTTTAAAGAATTACTTATATACCTGGGAAAATTTATTCAGCCAGAGAATTAAAGTATTTAAAGGGTAATAAGATATATTTATGAATTCAGTTTAAGTGACTAATGAAGTTAAATTAATGAAATTTATAAATGAGAACACATATTAATTAAAGCCTTCCTTAAAATGGATCACTAAAATTTGCTACACTTAAATACAATCATGATATTTGTAAGTTAGGCTTATAAGTTTAAGGAAAAATTTGGTTTTAAAATATGTAACTTTAGTAATTAAAACATATTTTTAAAAGGGAAGATTCTTAATAATCCTTGTGTGGTATGTGCATGTGTATGTATACATAAAAGCCATCTGAACATCAAAATGATGTTTTCTCTACCTATAGACTGACATTTCTCATAATGTTTTACACTCTCTTGCTAAGGATTATTTCCAGAATAATTTTGAGGGTCTTATAGCAAAGTGAGATCCGTATTGTAGAGTCAGGTAATTAGAACCATTAGGTTTCCAAGAAATATTAAAAAGAGACAGGGAAATGAGTTAATCAGGGGTACTCTATTCTTGGTAAAAAATATGTAAACTATTAATTCTTTGAATAAGAAATGAAATCTATGTTCATTATCATTACAATTGGGGATAAGGTAGAGGATCATATCAATGGCACTGTGTAAATTTGCCGGTTTTCATAATACATACTGAAAAACAAAAGAAAATTTCTTAAAACTAACTTCTCCATCTGAAACATTAGGTCAGTGAAGATTTTTTAAAAAGTGGGAATAAAATAATAAAAGTATTTGTTGGAAAAAATGCCATCCTTTGCAGTTTGTTTAAATGAAATATAATTATTCAGTATGACTTAATTTCCCAAGGTAATTTCATCTGAATTTATGCCACTACAATTAAATATTTCCTAGTGCCTGAGTACTAATATATAGTCTATAATGATCCCATAGTAGTTGGTCAAGACATAATTTCCTTTGGGGATCAAATGCTCCTTTGACTTTTTATTCATTCATTCCTTTATTCATTCATTCATTCAATTATTTGTTCACTATTGACCTATTGTGAATTAAATATTTTGATGAATGCTAATGAAACAAAGATAAAAAAGACATGGTCTCTGGTCTCTATGTCCCTGTGTTTTCATCTAAGCACCAGAAAGTAGGAAAAGGAACCAAAATGATACTTGGGAAAATACAGGTGTATAGGATTACTAAAAAAATATAAAAATACGAAGATGACACCAAGTAATAACAACATCTGCATTTATATATATCAATAAGGTCAACAGAGATAGCAATAGATAGCTTGTTTAGTTTTTGGTGGATAGAAACAAAATGATTTTCTTGAAAATTGTCTTGGCTAACAATTATTTTTTGTTCTTATGCTTTAAAGCCTGAGATATTTGGTTTTTCAAAAGCTCCTTTAAAATTTATTTATGCTGAATGCTTATATTATTGTACCTTCGTCTGTTTGCCCTCTAACCTCCCATGTCCCCAGAAGAGCATCAAAAAATAAACCTAGAAAAAGAGCAGGTAGGCAATATCCCTTATCTGGACTTACTTTCGTTTAGGAAATTGTAGTCATTACATTCTGTTTCAGAATTTCTTACAAAGATATATTCATTGTGTAAAATTGTTGCTTCATGATTTTGAACCTAAGACAAAAAGCAGCTTTCAATTCTTGATTATAGCTTCTCAAAATGTACAGTATAATTAATGTTGAAGGAACGATTATATTCCAAGTCCTTGTTTCACATCCATTCAAACTTTCTCTTGGTTTTAACTTTGGGAATTTTGGTCACATTTTTAGAACAAAGGTGAATTTTGTGGGAGATAGTGAGAAATAAAGGGCAGAGGTATTATAATTGCTATTAATGCACCTGAGAATATTTCACACACATTATATTATGTTTGCATTTTGAATGGCTGAAGAGTCTCACTCCTTGATGTTCAACTATTCAGGGAGACATTCTCTGTTTATGTGAATAATTGTTCTCCACCCCAACCCGTCTTTCTGTGTCAGTGCACACAGGTTATTTCCTATCACACATTATTTGTTCTCTTACTTAGTCTGGGTCCTTCTACTTGGAAAATTAGCTCCATGAAGCAGTGGCCTCTTCTGTTCTGACACATAACAAACATTCAAAATATATATGTTGAATGAGTAAATGGATGAACAAATAAACAAATCACTCCATTTCCAAACTAAAAAAAATTAAGGTGGTACAATTTGAGGTATTTGATAATGGTTTAAAAAAATTATCAACCACAGGCAGGCCAAATATTTTTCTCATATTTTTGTTTGTTTCTCAAAGATTTTTGGCAAAGGTTCTTTGGGAATAATCTGAAAATTAATGACTATTTTCCATACTTTATCTGCAGAAGGCTTGCATTTCAAGTCTTGCAAATTGTTTTTTAGTTGCTTTCTCCAGTGTTAAATGGTATATACATGTTTAAACAGGGCATTTGCCCTGACCAACCATGCCACGATAATTTAAGTTCTTTGAGAGCTAGAAGTTGATCTGTTATTCATTGCCATGTTTCAGCTCCACAACAATGTATGGCACATAGTAGGTACTCAATAAATACTTGTTTGAATTACTAAGCAATAGTTATATGGGTGCAATGAGGCAGTCATCATGACATGGAAGCCAGGACTAGATGGTATACTGGAATACTTTTAGGAGAACAGATCCTAGACAGGGAAAATAAGACTTGAGGATTATTTAATTACCAAGTTCAGGAAGAATTGGGATGGCAAAAATCCAGGTAGATAAGTAAAGAGGTGAAGGTTAGACTGACAGTTGTGGTCAAGACAGTAAAATTTGAATTCCAAGAGATAGAGAAGTCTGATCTAGGAACCTGCAACTAGAGAACAGTAATATGAACTTGACTCTAAAATATCATCTGTTTTAGTGAGCAACCCTTACATCTTTACATGCTGAGGTCATGGGTATTTAAGTTGACATATCTGTAGATAAAATGAGGGATCTGGTCAAGAGCAGGTGAAAGAGTTATTCTTGAAGCTGGATTTTAACACAGCAACTCTGTGTAAAGATGACCAAAGATTGGCTGGGGCAGATTAGGTTAAAAAAAATACTGGGTTGTTTCTGACTTTTACACACTTATATTAATACCACTTATGATTTTTTGTATGTTGTATTTCCTTGTAGTGAATAATTGTTAAACATGATCATTAAACCACTTAGAATTAACAAAATAATCTCAGGGCAATAAAAATGCATGTTATAATGCCTGAGTAGTTTTCTTGTCCTGCTGAGTTCATCAGAAAAGAGAGAGAGATGGAAAAGATGGATTGCAGCATGAGGGAAGTGGAGACCACAGACAAGAAGAATGACTGGTTGCCCAGCTGAGGTGGACATAGTATCAAGAGAATGGTGGGCTTCCCTGGTGGCGCAGTGGTTGAGAGTCTGCCTGCTAGTGTGGGGGACACGGGTTCGAGCCCTGGTCTGGGAGGATCCCACATGCTGCGGAGCGGCTGGGCCCATGAGCCACAACTACTGAGCCTGCGCATCTGGAGCCCGTGCTCTGCAACAGGAGGGGCCGCGATAGTGAGAGGCCTGCGCACCGCGATGAAGAGTGGCCCCCGCTTGCCGCAACTAGAGAAAGCCCTCGCGCAGAAACGAAGACCCAACACAGCCAACAATAAATCAATAAATAAATTAAAAAAAAAAAAAAAAGAGAATGGTGACTGAGGCTGTCACTGTTGTTTCCTGCTTATACCTCCTCTGTCTACCCAAGAAGTCACCTGCAGACAGTTTCTATACATCCTTAAGGCTTCTGGAATCTTTCTACCTAAAGGCATTTTCTCAGCTAAGGAGCATGCTCAGCCTGGGCATTGAGCAGGAGGGAAGTGCCAGGGAGTTAAGAATGAAGAATAGAAGTTCACAGACAAATATCTCACGTTCTTCTGTCTTCAGTGGGACAGTTCTGTGGCATGTTCTACATTGTTTGTGATGATACGCTGCAGGATTGAGCCTCAGTGTCCCATGGTAACTATTTATCAACACACCCTTTATTGGCCTTCTTCCTTTCCCTGTCTCATTCCCTCACTCTCGAACTGTGCTTCCTGAGATTATATGCCAGATAAACTACTTGCATGCCAACCCTCATCCTAAAGTCTGCCTTGGGGGAACTAAAACTAAATATCAATAGTAATCACTTAATGGGAAAAGCATAACTATGTTGAACTGTCTTCTAGACACCAGCATATTCTCAATCTTCTAATAACTCAGGCTTATTTCTTATTGATTATGAACTATATCTGAGCATCCTTCCAAATGCTGGTGCTATGCCTAAGAGATTACCCATCATAATTATGATCACTGAAGGCTTATCAATCTGTCAAGACTTACGTGCCGAATTAGAATGTTCAGTATTAAGGAATACTATTCATTTTAAAAGAGCTAACATTATGCTTTGTGATTTAAATTAGATGAAATTCAGGCATGCAGAATTTAATCAATCTTTTTATTTTTTTAAACTAGATTACCAGTTTATTATAAAAGGAAACACCTCAGGAACAGCCAGATGGAAGAGATGCACAGGGCAGGTATGTGGGAAGGGGCGCAGAGCTTCCATGCCTTCTAATCAATCTTTATATACATTTCTAGATAATAACTTGCTTGTAAGAGATTGACATTTGCTTAGATTTTATACAGCCTTGACTTAATTATAAATATGTAACGATTTGTAACCACACAAAATTTAACCTTCCTGTAGTCTTCCTTTACAAACTGGTTCTGAAATAAACATTCACTTAATTAGATTATGAAGCTAGATTAGGTAAATTTTTTTAAAAAACAAAATATTTAAGACATTTCAAAACATGACTAATGGATTTTCATTTCTCAGTGTGTTTTCCATGATTTTCTTGTAATTTCCCTCAACAGTAATAATACATAAATTTCTTACTTTGTTTCTCTTTTAAAATATAACTGTTTTGCAATAATGGGGATAAAAGTTCCTATCTGCGAAATGGACAAATCGGAAATTATAACAAATGTGAACAAATTTCCAAAATATTTGAAGTCAAGTGTTGTAGATAGTAATTTCTAAAATTTTCAAGTTCAAGGGCTCCTTCCAATTTAAAAGAAAAAAAGCAGTTTTAGTTTTTGATTGATAGAGCAGGTGGTAAAATCTACTATAAATTTAGTAACTTATTTAAAAATATTAAAAATTTTTTGCAAGACATTCATTATTTTAGCCCCTAGAGAATACTTAAAAAAAATTGTACTTGGCAATAACTTCCAGTGGTGTATGGGCCACAGATTGGGAAATGCTACTCTAATCTGCTGGTTCTAAAATGTACAACATATCAGAATTACTTGGGGAGATTATAAAATGTATAGAGTTTTTGTTCTACCCTAGACACATTGAAATTATAGTCTCTGCTTGCGGAGCCCTAATACATATATATTAACCATTTTAGGTTAACCAGGAGATCTAGCACTGGTATTCAGACTAGCAATTTGTACCCACTAGAGAACTTTTTGGCTTTTGCTAATATATAAATACCCTTTCTCTCCATCCTGTTTTTCCCACACGCCAACTTCCTGGTGCTAAACCATTTGCAAATTCCTTTGGGATATTATTCCACAATTAAATGGAAAATATCATCCATCACAATTTCCTTTAACCAATTTCACATCACAGTCATGCCCAAGTTGTAATAGTCAGTGGATTCTAGAGCTCCAAGTTTCTGGTTTCAAGTACTTTGATCATACTATTTCACCAGAGCTTAAGGCAGCTAAAGATGTATGGGAGATGTGTTTTAGCCTATTCCTTTGAGGTTTTCTCTGAGAAGAAAGAATTTTGGTTTCTTTGAGAGGTAGCCTGGAGCTCAGGAAAGAAGTCTGGCTACAAATACAGATGGGGGAATCATCAATATCTGGCTCAAACTGTGGATAGGTAAAGCTCACAAAGGATTAAAAGAATAGTGAATCAAGAGCAAAGTACTGAGAAATCTTGGGGGAATTTCAACATTTAAGCAGTGAGCAGAAGTAGAGGATACAGAAAAGTGATTTCTTTATTTCTGAATATTTGGATATTTACTAGTTTTTATTTTTAATTAAAATTTTTTTATTTTTAAAAATCTTATACAATTTTTAAAGGTTACTTTCCATTTACAGGTATTACAAAATAGTAGCTCTATTCCCTGTGTTGTGCAATACATCCTTGAGCCTATCTTTGAGCACACCTGGTAGTTTGTACCTCCCACTCCCCCATCTCTATGTTGCCCACCCCACTGATAACTACTAGTTTGTTCTCTATATCTGTGAGTCTGCTTCTTTTTTGTTATATTCTGTAGTTTGTTGTATTTTTTGGATTCCACATATAAGTGATTACGTACAGTATTTGTCTTTCTCTGTCTGGCTTATTTCACTTAACATAATGGCCTCCAAGCCCATTTGTGTTGTTACAAACGGCAAAATTTCATTCTTTTTTATGGCTCAATAGTATTCCATTGTATGTATGTATACCATATCTTCTTTATCCATTCATCTGTTGATGGACAGTTAGGTTGCTTCCATATTTTGGCAAGTATAAATAATGCTGCTGTGAACATTGGGGTGCATGTATCTTTTCAAATTCGTTTTAAAATTAAAAACATATTCTCAGTGATTTTAATACTTTAAAATGAGTCATGTTTTTTGTGCAGCACACAGTCAATTTTGGTAAATGCTCCATATGATTTGGAAAGAATGTATATTCAGTTGTTTTCTACTGCATGCCAATTAGGTCAAGTTATTAATCTTTTTGTGTTTGTTTGCTGATGAAAAAATTCTCTATTTTGGTCTGAAAATATTTTAATTTTAACTTCTCTGTTGCTGGATATTTTTGTAGTGTATAAAATTTTGGTTAACAGTTATCTTCTGTCAGCATGTTAGAGCCTTTTATTGTTTTCTGGCTTCCATAGTGTCTGTTGGAAAATCAACAGAGCATGTCTCAGATACTCAAATTCTGCCTGCCTTGGTTGATGTCCTGTACCTTTAATCAGCTATGATTTCAATATTTCTCTACAGTTGGGTGGGGGTATTGGCAGGAGATTGGTTGGCTAACTCTAAGCTGCTCTATCATAACTGGAAGTGGGACTATATTTTTGTTATCACCATAGTCAGCAAATTTATTGTATTCCCTTCGTGTACAGGAATTGAAAAGGGAGCTCAGTGTAAGTGGTTTGGGAAGAGAAACATGATGGAGTTGACTGATTTGAAGTCAGTTCTATGCTGTAATTTCCCGAGGCTTTGTTGGCAACTATATACATGCTGGGGAGGGTAGTCTTCAGGAAAATATGGGTTCCCATGTGAGAAATGATATATTGAGAGTCTGAATAATCTTGAGGATGTGCTAAAGACACATCGATTTTTGTATGAGAAAAGTAATATATCACAATGAAGTATTCTACCTCTGAAATAAAGTTATGGTTCAAAATAGACTAAAATATGGAATGATTTTAATCACTTGGAGGAATGCAAGAACAGGACATTTATTTGTCATTGATGCTAGGAATATTCTTCAAGGTGTCGAGAAACCTGATATTTCACACATAGAGAAGAATTATAATGTTCACATACCATGTGGCCTTACAGTGAAGAAAGCTAATGTTAAGTACATATATAGTTCATTGGTTTTGAATTTTTATAATCAGCCTATAACAAAAGCATGATGAAAGCCCATCATGGTTTAAAAATTCATTTAAATACAAACAACATGGACAGTGTAAAAGTCAAAAGTGAAAGTATAACTTGCAGAAGGAGGAAAATAGAGAGGGAATGTGGGGAAGGAAGGATTTATGTACTACATCATCATTTTACATAGAAAAGACTCAAATGATACTGGAATTTAAAAAAAGTCTGAATGCATTATTAAATTTACCAAGTTACCTAACCAAAATTTTTAAAATAATAATTTGTCTATCAGATATTGCAGGATAAGAGAAAGAGGAATGGAGACATTGCAAGTGCATTCGATCCTTCTATTTTATAACAGGAATTCATTAGGTATTACATGAAGTTATAAAATACGAATGGCATAAGCATATTATCTAAAGTCACACAGTAGCTGTATGAGAAATTCAAACCAAAAATAATTGAGAGAGGTTTACTCTGCAGGGTGAGGTGGGATGAATAAGGAATAAGGAAGGAGAAATTTGGGTCTCTACATAAATTCTGATTATTTTATCACCTTGTGCTTATGTCACTTTAATAATAATTTAAAAGTGTCTATAAAAATATCATCTGAAGATACCACAGCTTTCTCATGTGATAACTTCAATAAAGCAAGCTAAAACTTTTCCGTTTTAAGATCAAGCTTGAGCCAAAAGGATTCTGGGATTGGAGTGAAGAGGAGACTTAAGGAGGGACAAGATTCTTTATGTCTCTGACAGAGGGAACATGTGAAATGAGAGTGAGAATCCAATATAGAGGGTAAGAGACTGCTAGCAAGAGAAGGTGATAAACTAACTTGATGAATAAATACATGAAGTAAAGATTTAATTCCTTTTAACATCTTTGGGTTGTTAAGACTGTTTCTTTGAATGAGATTCAGCAGTCGAGATTACAAAGAACCACTGGTTATATTTTGAATACACATAAGATTTTGTTATGAATTTATTTTTTCTCAATTTATTTTCTCTCAATTTATTTTTCTTAACATTTCTCCTTACATTCACATTATCATTATTTTTATCAAATGATTCTTCTTCTCTCTAAACTCTATTATTTTCTGAAATTCCCATTCTATCTGAGTTCATACTGCATTCCAATGCCAAGTGTATTTTAATAAAATACCTCTTTTATTATAGTAATTCCTTCTTCAGGAATTCAAAATGATTTTGTACTGTGTAATGCATTCGGAAAAGCATTGCCATGTAATTTATTACGAATAATGAATTTCACTGAGACAATAGGCATGAAGTGGGGGATGTCTTGGACAACGTGAGATAAATATGGTTACCCTTGCTTTTAATCTATGATTATCTGCAGGATTTTCTTTATCAACGACTTTTCTCCTAGCTTGGAATTCATCCCTGCCATCTTTTCTCTCTCTCTCTCTCTCTCTCTCGAAATCCATCCTAATTTTCCGGAATAAGAAATCCTCCCTAATGCTTTCCTAACTGTTTGGCTCACACCTCCTCTCTTAAAAATTTAGTCCCTGTTGCATCACACAGTACTTCATTAAAGAAGTCTTATATTGCTTTCCCACTGTTCTACAGAAACGATTCCTGCTTTCTCAGAATCATAAACTCCTTGACAACAGAGGTTGTTAAATCCTGTGTCAGTCAAGGCCCCAGAAAGAAATAGTCAGCCACTCATACTGGGAAAATGTAAGATTTTCATGAAGGGGCTCTTTGCAAAGGTGTGGGCAACAAACTCAAAGGGATGGCACTGCATCCTGGGGCTATAACAAAAGGAGAATGTATTGCAAGTACCCTGGCCTGAGGGGGCAAGTAGAAGGAGCTGTTCTCAGAGCCCAGACAGTAGCTGTAACTGGCAGAGGGACACAGCTACTTGGAGAGAGGCCAGAGTAATAAGTACCCGGATCTTATTCTTCTACCTCTGTGATGCTATTCCCCCCATCCCCCCAAATATTAGTTCCTACATGGATTGATCAACTGGCCAATCCTATCATCCTGGTATCACAGTGAGGGTTACTGCTCTCCGCACAGCCCTCAAATGAAGCATCAGGAATTGTTCTCAGCCATCCATATCCTTTCATCTGTCAGTTCTTTTCCATTTTCGGGAAGGGTTTTTATAATATTTTTCACATCACAAAGCAGAATATAGGACTCAGAGCAGATAATCCATAAATAAGTGTTGACAGGTTGTTGATCTGATATCAAGTTTTGACATTTAATTTAATGATTTTTAAATGTTAATTGGTATTTTTCTTTTGTTCATTTTCTGCAAAAACAAACAAAAATACTACATAATTTCCCAGCTCTCACAATTAATATTTTATTACTAAAGGTAAAAGAATAAATCCACTTTTAGAGTTATTTATTTCTTGTTTCCTCTCACTGTTGATTGGTCTATTTGAATAAAACAAAAGCTCAGTGTTAGCATACACTATAGAGTTTACAAATCACTTTAATATATATCATCTTTTTGCATCTTCAGCTCTTATTTTTGAGTTCACTATAAACAATTTTCTTTAGCCATGTTTCATATCATTTTTAAATTCTTCTTTTTTCTACCCTGGTTTAATTTCTGTTGATGACAAATACTAGACTAATGTCTTACAGATTTCACTCCCTTCTTCATTAGCTCCACAGATTTTTCTTGGCCTCAGGAAAGGTGTGGAAGCTTTTTGAAAGATGCATTTTTAAAGATGCAGATTTCTACTCTTATACGTTGGAAATAGTGTATTTCATATCCATTTACATTTGCCCTGTAACTACAATATTGAATTTCTTTAATGTTTTAGCAATGAATTGGTCTATAAGCAAACTCTTTGCTATACTGAATTTCAGTACAGCAGTTTCTACTAACTATATATTTTTTTCTTTTTGCGAGAATATTTGTCTCCTTTTTGTTTTCTCAAGTGTGGATTGATCTTGCCTTTATTGCAACCTGAGAAACATTTGTATTTTCAGTATCCCCTGGTGCTATTAGAAGACCAACTCCAGTGCAGTATCTACTATGATTTAATCCTTGTCATTACCATTTCCACAGACTTCCCTATTTCACCATGATTCTTTCCTGCCTCCAAATTTGCTCACTTGTATGGTTTGGTCCCATTCTTTGAGTTTTAATCAAATGGTTTCCCACTAATTCTTGGTGTATCACATCTGAATGGCATTGAGTGCTAAATTTCCGCCCACCCCCAGTTTTCTCCTTCCATTTCTTTCCTTCTTTTACAGATTATGAGAAAATGCTCACTTCTGGCTTCAGTTTCCCCACTTAACCAATAACCTCTTCATTAGATCCACAGATTTTTCTTGGCCTCTAGGAAGGTGTGGAAGCTTTTTGAAAGATGCATTTTTAAATTCATTCTATATACTTTTAATTCATTTTGCTTTTTCTTGTGTCACCTTTTATTTAGTCATTTTATAGTTAATACCTGTGAAAGTCAATGCTGGCTATATCTGATGAAAAATTTTTGCTCACAAAGAAGGCCATGAAGATTTATTCTCTTCTGCTCTTGCATCACGTACATGAGGTTAGCACGCTGCTTATCCCAGTCTGAAGTAAACAGACTTGATATAGCCTGATTGCTTGGTTCATTTTAAACAGGTATTCTACTTAATAGCAAGGTTGAGAAACTCCTGCCAAGTCTAATAGGCATACATGCTTTCAGGTAAATAGAGCTCAAAGCTTCACAGCCCAGAACAGCAGGAGTTGAGTCAACTAAATTTTTTATTATAGTCATTTAGAAATTCATTTAAATATTGCTCATCAGCATCCATTGATCTCAACATTTTTCATACAGTCTGAGAGGCTGGTATATATGCAGCCCTAATGTATTAGACTCTATCAGATTGTTTATGCAAAATTTCTTGGTACAATGTGTTGATTTCATTTTATGGTTTGTTTTAGGCTGTAGCAGTACTGAAGTAAATTCCATTTCAACTTAGACTGATGTGTCTTGTTTAGTTCTAGTTACTTGGAGTTCATTGGTGTAATGAATTTCTCCTTTAGTGATCCACAAGTTAATCCTTTTGAAGTCAATAAGTTTATATGCATAATAATACAAATACACATTTCTGTTGTTTCTGGCTCAGTACATTCTTGCGGAAAGAAATGGTTTTGCTGCTTAATGAATGAAAATCATTGTTTGGAACTAGGAACATGGTAAATGTTCCTCTGCACTGAGTGGATGAAGTTAAACATATTAGGCTTCAGCTTAATCTGGCATATTTACATTTTATAATACAGATATGAATTTTGGGATGTATCATGTCTTTCATTGCTCAAAAATGTTATATTTTCTATGACTTATCCTATGAAAGGTTGTGAGAAATTTTACAAGGAGTCTGTGACTATTTGACATGTGTATAATTGATATAGTATTCTTGTCCACCCAGAAAGAATAGAAGATTCATCCTGTTAAACCCTCATGGCTTGGCATAAACTTCAGTGTTTCAAAGAAGCATCTATCAAAGAAAACATAGGAACACCTGTTAGAACTTTGGCACTCTCTGCCCTTGTACTGTGATGCATGTTGAAGGTGGTAGGACAGATAATGAGAAAATGCTTCTTTATGGTTTCAGTTTCCCCACTTAACCAATAACCTCTTCATTAGCTCATACCCATTCTAAAGCCCTCTGGCCCTCTTTATGGAGTTATGGAGACAAACCAGAAATACCTGCTTTGATGTTATCTGGTTTATCATATTGTATTACAAATGCCTATTTCCATGTCTATACATCTCAAGAAACTATTCAATTTTCAGGGAGGTTCCTAGAGAGGATGTATGTAGGCTTTTTTTTCCCACCAGTTTTTTTCTGAAGTTGGCATGGTGCCTGGTACCTTGTAAGTACTAAGTAAATTTCCTGAATGAAGTATTATTATAAAGTGTTTACCATAAGTAAGGAAGAATGAGAAAAGTTTTAGTGAGGGATATAAAAATACACCACTGAACATAATCTAGTTGTTGAGATGGTAAATGTGCAAAAAAGGCACAAGGCCCTGAATGATTAGTGCCAAATACATATATCCTCTGAGGATTAGTTGGGGAAAGACTTCACTTTAGCCTGGAAAAGGATTTGCCATGGAGGAAGAATTTGAGCAGATTGTTCAAGAATAGTTTTTATCCACCTTTAGTCCAATGTTGATCAAACACAGGGATTTTATGATCATTTGTTTTTGTATTCCTATTGCCTATCACACTGGTACAAAGTAGGTGTTTCAAGAATCTGTTGAAAGCCTGTCAGATGAAGATGGCAGAAAGTATGTTAGAGATCAGAGCATGAGGTGTACAGAGTTATGAGATGGCATGGCCTATTTAAGCGAGGAAGGGTTACTAGACCTTCCTAGTGATAGCATGGAATTCTTGTGGCTTGAAGAATAGACCACAAACATGAATGCAGATTCTATTCATGACAGCAAGCCATGGCTTTGTAAACTCAGAGGAGCTACTTTACCTCTCTGAGAGTCAGATGATATCCCATAAAATGAGAAATTTCATATCTATCACCAAGTTTGTTACGGAAATTAATTGAAGTAACGTATATGTTATGGACTGAATGTTTGTGTCCTCCCTGAAATTCGTATGTTGAAATAATAACTCCCAGTATGATGGCTTTAGGAGGTAGGGCTTTGGGGAGCCAGTTAGGTCATGAGGGTGGAGCCATTATGAATGGGATTAGTCTCCTTATAGGAAGAGATAGGAAAGAGCTCCTGCTCTTCCTCACCACACCCAATCTCTTTCTCTTTCTTTCTCTGTCAGCACCTTAATATTGGACTTCCCGGTCTCCAGAACTTTGAGAAATAAATGTTTGTTGTTTAAGCTACCTAGCCTGTGGCATGCCATAGCAGCGCAAACTCAGACAGTATGTCAAAATGCCTAATTAGTGCCTCGTGTGAAAATTTCTTAATTAAAATGTTTTAAAAAAATCAAGATGGAAGCGGAAAGGGGATGTTGAAGCCATCATGGTATTTGATCCTAGGATAGAGAGTTATATGGCATTTAAAAATTGTTCTAATGCTCTTCTGGGGGCCGCTCAAGCCATGTACCAACACCGTCAGAAATTGTCCTTGTGTCTTATAAGAGGTGAGCTCATAATGTTTGTCTAGACATTGCTATGATTACAAATCCCTAGCCTTGATTTGTCACGAGAACGAGGATGTCCATGTTTGAGAGAATGATGGTTTTCTCTTCAAATTCTGGTACATATAATAACTCTTGGTCTTAATTTGTGGAGTTTATGTGACTCTCATAGGAAGGGATTCAAGACGTTCTCTAATTATCAGATCTTTACGGTTATCATTTGGTGATGGGGGAAAGCTGCACTACAGAGAGTTAATGTTAATAAAATATTCCTCGAGTAGCATTGTTTAGTAAAGGCTTGTGCTCAGTCAGGCAAACCCATCTTCAGATTTGAGAGTCAGGGTTTGTTACTCTAAAGTTTGTAACTCTGTTTGTATAGATGCAATAGTGAATTTTGCATATGTGTACTTCTTACCCGATTTTTACATGTTAATAAAACCTAGGAAGTGCTAGCACTTAGGTCTTATTTACTTTGAGGAGCAGATTTGCAAATGTTGAAAAGTAATTGGAAGAATGCTGGAAATCAAAATTAATTACACATTGAAATGAGCAGCTAGATGCCAGGTTTGGCATGAACAAATGTTTGGTCCTGATAAAAAGTAGATCTTTGTAGAGGTGTTAAGAAGATGTTACTCTGTGATCAGCCAGTTTCATTTGAAAGTTTTGCCTCAAGTTTTGGGCTTTTCATTAAACTTGGTTCAAATGAAAAGCTTTTTCCTTTTGGCTATTAGGTTTATGCTTGAAATATTACTATCTCTGTATTTATTTGCTTTGTGTTTGATCTAGAAACACAGTAAGAAACGCATCACTAGGATGTTAAAAGTACATATATTAGTGAGTAGAAGATGGAATGGGGATGCTTGTGGATATTCATATTTGTTGACAAAAGCCACATGATGTGAATTTGTATTGTAGTCAAGATAAAGCCATCATTAGCCATGATTAGAATTTATGTGAAAAAGAGAGATAGAAGAAATAAATTGTTGCTTTGAACAAAGCATTATCTTTTTCTTTGAGGGAACATATTCCAATGCTTTTTTTTTGTTGTTATTCTCATTTCAATAGGATATATTCTTGAATGACAGATGATTATTTGACAAAGAAATTAGGGTCTTAAGCAGAATGATCTAGCACCACATTGTGAAGGTGATGGTATTTAATGTTTTATTTTTAAAGTATATATCATATTATTAACAACATAATAGCTTCTCTATCCTGTGTTGTCTTGGTCCATGCTGACAACAAAAAGATAAATACAGTGCATACCAGGGTTCCTCTGGTAATACCAAGAACATGACACATGTCATCCTATGATAAATTGGCTCTGTGTCTGTTCAATTTCAAATCTAAAGCTCTGGAGGCAGAAGTGTTAGGAAGCAGGCATAATTCTGGCATACAGAGGCCTCAGATGCACAAAATTAGTGTGCATGGAACAGATAACAGAGAAAGAGGTCCACAGTGAGAGGAAGTTTGCACAGGTTTGTGGACTTCCTGGGGTTTAGGTAGTACTGGCAGATGTTAGGTGGGAAAAAAACATCTGTAAGCATGATAATGAGCATTCCCAGAATCTGAAGTGACAACTGTATCCAGCACAAATGCTGTCTTGTTGCCCTATTTGCATACCAATTAAATTTTAAAATAAAGAAACAAATATTGGGTTACTGAATTTGTTTGACAAATAATCTGCAGGGCTTACTCAATACAACTGGGTCAGACATGTTGGCTGTTTGACAGATGTTGTATCTATGAAAGATTTAAGCAAAAAGTGTATCCAGATTGTTACCATCCACAGTTTTATAACTAGGAATCTGAAATAGGTTAGAGATGGTTTGATACCCTAAGGCAGCCACAATAGAGTGCTTTTTCTCTGTGCTCTGCTAATGCATTCAATAGATAATATTTAATATTTAGTGTTCAAAGTAGGAAGTTTAAAAAAATCATTGTAAATCTAACATTGCATTTCTTGATATCTAGTATTTTAGATTTGAACTGTACATTATACATTAAGAATTTGATTTTTTAAGAGATAATTCCAATCTTCACAGTCATTGGAACCTGAGGGTATGATTATATGCAATGAGGTTGTCAAGACTCTTCTCTAGAAGCTTGAAAAGAAATACAAATATATATATACTCTCCAATTTTGGGTATTTCAGGTATATTTCACAATTTCTAGGTTATATGTATAGTGTTTAAAAACATGCCTTTTGAAGGGAGAAATTTATTGTCTACAGGATGTTACATATTAAATAGAAGAATAAAATTTCAATATAGAGTTCAATTTAATAAACATAGAATATTTGCTAGGTACCAGGTACTATGTTAAGTCCTAGTGATATAAACATGAATAAGACATGGGCTACGGTCTTAAAAACTTTATAACCTTGCTTGGAAAATGGACACAAACATAGATTATTTCATTATAATCGATATGCACAAGAGGAAAAGTAACACACCATAAATCTTACTTCTAGGAGTTTATATGTGAAGTTAGATACCAATTCATCTTTGTTTTATACAATGGACATTTTTCTGAAATGTGTGCTAATCAAACATGTAAATCGAATCATATTTCCCTTGATAAAACTTCAGAAGCCCATTTTATTGCTATTTGCATGTTCTTTTTATTTGGTTTATTTTCAGTAGGTGTTGGATTTTCCTGTTATAATTCTTTCTATCTCTCTTCCTCCCCGTTTTCCTGTAATCATTTAAACCCTTAAATGCACTAGAAGTACTTGCTATTTGAAGGACCCCTGAGGTGAATCATTATTTAACTGAAAGTTGCTTTGTTTGAACAAAAGTTACCTTTTCTTTTATCTATTTTGCAAAAATAACTATCCATAATATTTTCTTCAGGTAGGGTATTCAAATAACAAAAATTAATTTTGGTGAACATTTTCTTATCACCGTACGTTCATTGGTTCAACCAACATTTGTTGAGATGCTATCCAGTACTATGATAACTCAGCTGTATGAGGCTTTTTCTTCTCTCAAATAATTCATACTCCTGTGGTAGATGTAGACCAATGGGCAGAACATTGGAGGACAGAGGAGTAAATGTCGTAATAGTGGTATATTTGAGGTGCTTTGCCAGCTAAGAGAGCCTAAGAATAGGAGAGGGACAGAGGTGGGAAAAAGAGCAAAGTGAGACAGGTGTCCTAGAGAGGATGGCCCCTGACCTGCTTCTTGAGGGGCTGGTAGATGAAAGTGGGTAGAAGACATTACAGGTAGAGAATAACTTGTGCAACAGCATGGCAAGTTGAGAGCATGGCATAACAAGGGGAACTTCCAGAGAGTCTTGTTGATCTACATTCTAGATTAAAGGGCACATATGAAACTATAGCAGGAGAAGAGGCTGGAAAGATGAGACATTAAAGGGCCTTGGATGCTACATTAAGTAAGGAAGATTGCTTTATCCTAAAGGGATTAAGGGGGTCACTTCAGTATTTAAACAATGGAATGATACTGTCTCATTTACATTTTATTTTATTTTTTTTACAACCTGAATTTTTTATTAGACTAGGAAATATAATTTATTTCATAAAAATTAATTTTGTTACAGTAGGAATGCTAAATGTTATTTATAGGCTGTAGTTTACAGAATAAACAGAGGTGGGATTGGGGCCATCCCTGCATCCTGGGAGGGGAAACCATGTCCACGGCTCAGGTGGGTGGTCCAGCCCTTTGCTCCCAGGAGAGCTGCTCCCTGCACCCAGGCTCCTGGTCACCTCTCCTCAGAGGGCCTGCTAAGGGACCTGGCTCAGCTGCCTGGTTGCCTGGGGAAGGGGACCAGAGGGCCCTGGATCATCCAGTGGATGAGGAGGGTCCCTCTGGAGCCCGGGGCACTGCGAGAGAAGGCAGAAGGAGAGCCACGTAGAAGATACATCGACTGACCCTGTGGACTCAGAGAGAGCAAAATTTTAGAAAGAGTACTGTGACAGCAGTTAGTGGGTCTAGAAGTGCTGGAACAAATGATATAAGAAATGAAAAAATGAAGGTTATTTGAAAAAAATCCTTAATGCTGCTGTGCTTTTCAAACCCAGCATTATCAAGTAGCCTAATTAGGTTTGAACCACATTATTTTTATCAGGTAAATGAGACTGGAACTTCACAGAAGCTTTTGTATTAGCAAGGTTTCTTGTTTCCAGCTGGCCTCCCTAATCCAACCATGCATCCCTAGTCACACTGGAAATTTCAGCTCAGGTTGGACAGAGGCTTCTGCTGGCTGGCCCAGCCCCTGGCCGACCACCCTTCCTGCTGCCTGCTGTCTGTGGAAAGGCTCTCAGAGGGCAGACGCTTCCTTCTTCTTTTTGCAGCTGACATTGCTATTGCCAGAGCACCATGGACGGAGGCCCAAGTTCTTTCAACAAAGCAAAGACTTGCATGAGATGTGACAGATCTATAGAGCTGCTTATCAACAAGGAAGAGGCAAGGGGGTTAGCACTTCCAGGAATATGACAGAAAGAAAAAGAAGAGTAAAAAGCTGCTATCACACCTGCCACAGAGGGCAATAAAAGATATGTGAGATGGCAGGGCAGAAAGCTAGTGAGGGAGTGGAGTGCTTGGTGAACAAATGGCATATTTGGGTTAACAAAAGTATGTTAGAAACATTTTTTTTAGGTCATATCACTCCTGTGATGAAAGAGGAGGGTCATTCTGAGTCACATGATTATCACAGTGCGGTAGATCATCACCAGCACTAAGGACCTGCAACACAGCTGCATATTTGCTTTCAATTCTCTGGTCTGGAAAAACAGAAGCCCTCATATATAGATTATCTAAAAAGGACCAAACAACTTTGGAATGCTGTGGATGAATATCCCATTTTAGATCTTGTCTGTAGAGGATTAGAATAACAATGGATTTTCATCTGGAAATCCACTGAATCATAGGTCATAGACCAGAAACTTTGGTGAAAGTTCAGTCAGACTCTTTAAACACAGTTTTATTAAGGGCTAAATCATGCCATAGGTGCTGGGGTCATTGAGATAGAAGTCACTCACTTCTCACCATTAATGAGTGTACAGAACCCTTGATAGATAATTGAAATTCTATATGATAAGAGCTGTTTTAGAGTAATTAGTGGGATCATGGGTTAGATTTGGGTTTGAGGAAGCTGGGATGACATTATCACAGCAAGAATGGTCAATGATATCTTTCTGAAGAAGGTAGAGCAGCAGTGGGTGTGGGAGGTGAGCTGAGGGGCATTCTAGAAGAGACAGGGGACATGAAACTGCAAAGTGGTGGGGGAGTGCTGCAAGGTGTTTGATTTGGCTGAAGCCTAAACTGGGAGGAACGGCATATCAGAATTCAAGCTGGAGGCATGGGCTGGACCTGGAGCTTGGGAAACTTATATGCCTGCTAAGGAGGCATGGAGAGTTTGGGGGTGAGAATCACTGATGGATGGTAATCAGGGGAGTGAGTAATTTGACTAGTTGCACATTTTATAAAAGTCTCTCTGATGGCTTTATCAAAGATGGATCTGGGGAGAGGAGATGCTTGGTCTGGAGCAGTGGTAATCGTGATGTAAGATCTAGCTGAGAAACATTTCAGCATTTAAATGGGCAGTAGGTAACTGACATGGACCAGTCAGGGTTGTTGGAAGAAAGGGGAACCAATTTTAGTGAGAAGGTAATTAATTCCATTTGAGACATGTTGAGTCAGAGAAGAAGATACTTTTTCACCTTTGATTTTTGAGCAAAAGTATCAGTCCGTGAGGTACAGTAGGATCAAGAAGGGATACGGGTCTTATAAACAACATCCAAGTGTAGAGAGAGAAAGTAGCACAAAACTCAGGAAAGAGGTGTATCAGCACATGTCAAAGGGCTGAGTTTCAGTTTTAGAGATTTCTGCCTTGTGAGTTTCTGTGTTTGTATGTGGATGTGATTTAGGGTGGCAGAATTTTTGAACTAAGGACAGGCCA
Organism: Balaenoptera musculus; assembly: GCF_009873245.2. Taxonomy (NCBI): domain Eukaryota; kingdom Metazoa; phylum Chordata; class Mammalia; order Artiodactyla; family Balaenopteridae; genus Balaenoptera; species Balaenoptera musculus. The sequence goes on from NC_045787.1 coordinate 72,426,543, forward strand.
TGATGAGAAGGTCTTAAATGGCTTTCAGTAAATTTTGTGTGAATAGAAATAAGCTCCTAATTTCATATGAGCAATATTGATGATTCTTTTCCTTTTGTCAGAGGTTTAGTCAGTAGTAACTAAAATGTCTAAGTTCCTTTTCACTGTAACTCACCATATGAGCAAATTGTTTAGAAAAACAAGTTTACAGTTCTAGCTTCACCTCTTATTTCTTTTCATGGCACCTTTCTGATGGGTCTCTCTTCCATAGTTTTTTTCCCTCTATTTATGGATTTTGGCTAATTGAGATAATGTGCCTATTTATATTAGTCCTATTCTATTTTTGGAGAGGTTTTCTTCTCATCAACAAAGTAGGGAACATAAATTACTTGTCCTACTTCTTCTAGCTGGTATTGAGTTCTTATCTTTACCTTTGATCCTTCACTCTAGTTTCCCTCTTGTAGCCTATGCACTGAGCAGAGGAGAAATTGTCTTTTTGAACATCATGTGATGTTCAAATCTACAGATCTTTTGAGGTGGCTATTTATTCAGGCAAACTTAGCAATAAAAATTCATTTTCTATGAAAGCAACATAAGTGTTCATCCACTAGTTCCTGGATAAGCAAAGTGTGGTATACCCATATAATACAATATTATTCAGTGTTAAGCAGGAAAAGATCTAGGAATACGCTACAACATGGATGAATCTTGAGGAAATTTAACTACCAAAAATGCCATTTTTGTGACTTTTAGTGAGTCATAACAATACAACTACTTATTTCAATTATATGGGGCACTTAGTGTAGTCAAAACCATAGAAATTGGGAGGGTAATGATGCTTTTCAGGTGGTTATGGAACAAAAAGGAAAGTTATGTTTAAAGGATATAGAGTTACAGTTTTAAAATGTAGAGAAGAATTAGAAAGATAAATGGCAATGTTGATCGCCCAATAATATGAATGTATTTAATATCACTGAACGGTGCACTTTATAATAATTAACATGTTATATTTTATGTTATTTGATTTTACCAACATACAAAATTGGAAAAGAATGTAATATCAGGAAAAGGAGTGAACCTGGGATAGAGCAGAGAGTAATCAGAAGGGTGAGACACTGCATATGTTGAAGAAGAAGAGCTGAGAGTCTTCATTGGCCAGGAGAGACTTTATAAAAAAGAAAAAAAAATACTCTGAGAGTGTATTAGATAGATATCTGTGGGTGTACTGCTATCTCCCATGGGTTATCTTAAAGAGTCTTTAATAAAGTCCATAAGGCTTGCTGAGGCTTTTTTAAAAACTGGATTCCCTAGGAAATAATTAGAGGGTGGTACTTAAGTCTATGTCTAGGTTGACAGATCTTGCAGGGAAGAAAAAAAAAATTCATTTTCATCGGGAACATATTTTGCTAAAAAGTGTTTTTAAAAAGGAAATGTATCCTTTGAAGCCATTATGTCAAAATCCTCAGCGTATTTGCCACCCGTGTTTGGATACAAGATTTTCCAAAACAAAAAATATCACCAAAATCCTCTGTTAACTAAGCAGACAGGAATCCTGGTAATGTCAGAAGTCTGTATGGCTCGGTGATAGTCCAGGCTGGGTAAATGTAAAAGAAATTTTGGGCTCTGGAGAGCTTGTGGCCACTGAAAGACTGAGCTGTATCAGGCCCTTCTGAATCTGTTCTCTCCCTAAGAGCTGGCATATCCTAATAATACAAGTTACTTCAGATTTAATTTCTATTTCAATAAATGTTTTAAAGTTTTTACAGATATACTTAAATTTTTACTATTGTCTACATCTACATTATAAAAGTAATTGATACTCATAATGATGACACCCAAACAGCATGAAGTGTTGAATCAAAGCAATAGCACATTTGTTCTATAGTATCCGAGGCTGTAAAGTGTATTTTCATAAGCAATATGGGGTGAAATTCAAAGGTTTGTTTAATTTAAAAGTTATATCTAGTTCAGCCAGAATGCCTCGTATTTGACCTCTTTGGTTAACTGTGGTTTTGCTCTATAGCCTTGATGAGAGCACAACCTTATGTTAGATGGACAGAGGGAATTATCGAGATTTATGGAAGGTACACGTGATAATGAAATATTTAAAATGCAAATGGAGGAAATCCTTTGCACTTCAATGTATTGAATGTGTTCAAGTCTACTTGGCATAAGGAAGCCAAGTAGGAAATTATGTGTTTAAGGATGGCAAACTACCCAGTCACCTGGAACATCACATCACTTCCCTATGCAGAAGAGAAATTGAAAATGCCCTGAATAAAGGCAAGCAGAACGGTAATGTGCCAACCCAACCTATCAAAGAAAGAAATGGAGAAAATGTGGGGTTGTCAAATTTTATATCAAGACAATAATGTTTCACAATATATGTATACTTTTTTAAGTATAGAAAGAGATAATTCTAGCTGCTTGAAGAAACAAAGGGGCAAGTTGAAATGCAGTGTCAGCTTTATTATACAATAATAGGATGTATGTCTTTGGAGTGGAATGGAGCAACTGAAAAGTTGGGTCAACATCATTAATTGTGATGAGTTAATCAGATTAGCCTTTTGACAAAATCTATTGGAGTTTGAAATGTTCTACTAAGAAGCACAGAAACTCCCATATTTCTCAAGGAAGCTTACTCACCTGAGGTGCAAGAAGACGACTTCCTATTAGGGAGTAGACTCCCTGTCTTTTACAAGGTGAAGATCTGAGCCTCTTGGGGGAAGCTTTTTTTTTTTTTTTAATTGAAGTCTAGTTGATTTACAATGTTGTGTTAATTTCTGCTATACAGCAAAGTGATTCAGTTATACATCTATATATATGTATGTATACATTCTTTTAAAAATTCTTTTCCATTATGGTTTATCACAAGATACTGAATATAGTTCCCTATGCTATACAGTAGGACCTTGTTGTTTATCCGTTCTATATATAATAGCTTGTATCTGCTAACCTCAAACTCTCACTCCATCCCTTGGCAACCACAAGCATGTTCTCTGTCTCTGTGAGTCTGTTTCTGTTTTGTAGATAGGTTCATTTGTGTCATATTTTAGATTCCACATATAAGTGATATCATATGGTATTTGTCTTTCTGACTTACTTCACTTAGTATGATTATCTCTAAGTCTATCCATGTTGCTGCAAATGGCATTATTTCATTCTTTTTTTTAATGGCTGAGTAGTATTCTATATATGTACCACATCTTCTTTATCCACTCCTCTGTCGATGGACATTTAGGTTGCTTCCATGTCCTGGCTATTGTAAATAGTGCTGCAATGAACACTGGGTACATGTATCTTTTTGAATTATAGTTTTGTCTGGATATATGCCCAGGAGTGGGATTGCTGGATCATATGGCAACTCTATTTTTAGTTTTTGAGGAACCTCCGTACTGTTTTCCATAGTGGCTGCACCAGCTTTTACCTTCCCACCCACAGTGTAGGAGGGTCCTAGAGGAAAGCTCTTTTGCTCTGGTAGTCAGAACACCTGAGAAGCCCAGGTGTTGATGTGATACCTACATGTACTACATCATCTAGGCTTTCTCAGAGGACCAACCTGACCAGCATTGGCACCCCATTCTTCCTGACTTCCATTTTGATTTTCTAGTTTATCACAATTCCATCTATCTGAGTTCTACCTAAGCCAATAAAAGACCCCCAAATAAAATATGTTTTAGGTTCATTTGATTTTGCTGGGATGTTCAGGTTTAATTCTTGGACTCTTAAATACCTTAAAAATGTCCTCCTGCCAGATATGCCATCCTGCTATCAGCTGTCCTTCTAACGAGTTTTCATGTTCTGAAAACAATGAGAGATTTACTTGTTGTATGCAAAGTTTCTATTGCATCTGTAAAAATCCCTATTTCTGTATATATATTAAGTTCTATTTACCAAGAGTTATCAAATGATCTCTTTGTTCTCTTTAGGTGTAACAAATGAAAATGTTCTGTTTTATATGGGACAATATTAGACCTACAGTAAGTGTCCTGCAAAAAAATGATATATTGAACAAATATTTATTGAATAAGTTAGGTACTGCACATTAGCTACTCTGAATTAACTACTATGATACTAATAGCTTTCTTTCTTTTTTACTTAATAGCTTAATTTTCCTGCCACATAGGTGACAATTTTTACTCGTGTTATATTTATTTATGTTAAAGCTCAGTCACTTTGGTAAAATAGGTATTTGTGTTGATTATTCCACATCAATTTATCCTTGGGTACAATGCACTATTTCAATCTGTATATTCAAGTGTTCTTTTATTTTGAAATGATTTCCCTGATTTATAAATTTAAATTTTTGGCCCACTGTTTTACTTCTCATCTTTTGTGTTACCAATATGAATAGTCAGAATCTCCCTGGCCTTTTTTTAAAGCCAAGTTTACTGATCTATAATTTATACACAATCAGGATACAGAATATCATCTACCACCCCCAAACTTACCGCATGCTTCTTTGTAGTCACAGAAGTTTGCTTTCCTAAAACTTTTTGCATTAGTGATCCTGTTTTTTGATCATTCTACTCTTTGTGGCCAGTAGAATGGAATTGCTGAATGGCTAACTGGGAAAAAAGCTTACCCTTAATATTCATGAAATAAATACAAATTAAACAACAATAAATACCACTTTTGTCTGTCTTATTGGGATATATTAAAATATGACATCCATGCTGAAAATAGTATAGTTGGCAATGTTATATATTGCTTGTGGGAATAAATATTGATACATTTTTGGAGGGAGTGATACAACTTTTAAAATATCCAGTTCATTAAACTATTCTACATTCAAAGAAGGTGTTGGAGATATACATTGGTATTAATGTATAAAGATATTCATCACAGCAGTTTTTATAATACTCAAAAACTATTAGAAAATGAACATTCAACTGTCTGAAATTTATTATATTATATCTGTATAATGGGATGTTATGCAGCTATTAAAATATTTTTGAGTACATAACTGTTAGAGGATTATGATCATTTTAATAGATAAAAATGGGGATTGACTCCCTGGCTCATAAATATTACTCCTTTCTCAGGGATGGGTTGACTCCCAAAGATTCTCTCTGCCACAGCTTGTTGATCTGAATCTTCCAAAATTTCTGTAATCACCATTGTTTCTTTTATAATCACATTTAATAAAGAAAGTCCAGCTAACTCCTGTGGATGTTATATAATGAATATAGATGGTATTTAATTAATATAATGAATAAACGTTTCTGAGGTCACAATGCCAAGTTTGTATGCCAAAAATAATTTTTATATACAAGGCTTTCTAAAGTTCATGAAAAAATTTTAGAATCTAGTTTTATAACAAATAAGATGTCAGGGAAAATTATAGGTCTTACAATACAAAAGTAATATCATTCATTTAAGAACTATTTTAAGAGAAAGAACCTTGAGAGAGGAGACCTGAGCTAATTAAATTTTCTTTTATGGCTTTTGTAGGAGGCATTTTATTTTTTGTTGGTCTTTTGATCTTGATAACAATCCTTAGACTTTAATTCATGGATATATAAACATGAAAGGCATATTTGATACAACATTTGGCTGGTATTGATCTACATAGCCATCTGAATAAATCTTCAAAAATCTGTCATGGCAACAAGAATGCTGAGCATAAACTCCTTGACACATGTGACCTGCTCATGTGGAATTGTTTGAAATGTCTCTTTAGCCCAGTCCTGCCCAATGGAGCTTTCTTTATCACTCCTCACTTTCATCCTTCTGGATGTTTATATCTAATAACAACACACTTGTTTACTTGTTTCGGTTAAAATTATTTTTACATTTTTTTCCACATTTCAAAAGAGCAAATATCACTTTAATTTGCAAGTCAGATTATGGGGTAAAAAATGTCTGTTTTTTTTCAAGACATGAATTATGTTCACAGAAATAAAATATCATTAAAGATACACACTGAATTGTCTTCATATCTAAGCTGTGAATCCTTGAGAGTAGAGAATGTATATTTTGTTCACTCTGATTTTCTTTTGCTTAGAAAATAGAGGATCAATAAATACTGGTTATGAATAAATATCATACTTACATTGTGAAAAATCAACCTGATTAATAGGGTGTCAAGATAATCTAAGTGAATTAGACACTCTCAAATTCTCTCTCTGTTTTTAAAGAATGCTTATTTTATTCTAGTTATTAGAAAGTGGATATATGAAAAATACAAATGAAGGAGCATGGAGTTGATCTGACCAAGCAACACTATAGCCTTTGCTCTTTTCTATTCTTCCACATGTCATTGCATGACTTTTTCCTTGTTTCTAAATTGAATGATTCCCTTTTGTTTAAATCCTGCTAAGCAACTAAGAGTCATGGAACATTTTGGTTCTTTTTCACTTGAGCACTGTGTTCATAAAATGCTTTCCAGGCTGACATGTCTTTAGTGTTTTATGAATAATTAGTTGGTTATGGTTATAATTTGAGAAAGGGACAAGATCTCACATTTCAACACTACCTGGGGACTTTGAGATATTAAGATTTTGCTGTCTAGCATAATCTAAGCCTTATTAGGACCTTTTGTCAATAGTAATTACTGGGATTCCTTTAGTCAACATATAAATAAAAGGAGAGAGGGTGACTGTAGACTCAGAGAACAAACTGATGTAAAATCAAGTTTGTCTATATTTTTGGTAAATCATGTTCTAAATTAGATGCTCCCTAGCTATCTCAACTGTATGGGCTAGTTAAACTCAAATCCAAACTCTAGGAAGTCAAGTGTCTCTATGGGTAAATTATACCCTTAAATCTTCCTTTCCCACCATATCAAGTCACCTTGCTACCATTAGTAAAATCTGCATTCTCTTTGTCAATGTTGTTGTTGATGCTGAAAATCTGGTTTGTTTCTAACAAACCTCTGTCAAGACTGACTGACTTCCTTGATGAAATACTTCCTGGATTAGTACATCCTTTGGGCTGAGAGTCTATCACATTATCAAGCCTTTGCTTAAATGATGTTTGGGAATGCTATTTGTTTTATGCTCATTGTTATAACTACACTATGAAACTTTCAAGACTGAGACAGAAATATAGACATTAGAGGAACTGAAAGAGCAATTTATTTTCTGAAACATGCTCCCCAAAAGTGGCACTTGTTCAACCCTTTCTTCAAGAGGAAACGTTGAACTTATGGATGGTAACACATTATGAAAAGAAGCATTATAATGGTGGTGAAACACTAAATGATATTTTCAAATAATACCTCTTTTAATGTGCTTGTTCCCCAAGGATGAGGGACCAGCCATGGCCCTGTCTAGACCCTCCCCAGGCTTGCTGCATAAATGTAAGAACTCTTTTGTTTTTGCCCCAGGCACATGATAAATGCTTCTGTTATTCATAGGCTTGCACGTGTTTCTGTGCTGTCACATTGTCATGGGAAGGACAGAAATGGCATGTGAGATTTCCTGAGAATCTTAATTTTCCTATGAGAAATTAATCAAAGCTCTACTTAAGGTGAAAACCTGTAGATTATTACATAAATTCTAAATTGGCAAAATGTTATTTAGGAAAGTTCAGCATATCAGGTGAACTGTATATTTCTTTGGAGCCTACTGGCTCCTATTAGCTATCAGAAGAATGGCATATATAGAGATAAACTGTATCTTCTTAGGGTTGTATATTTTTATTTTCAAGAATGTTCAAGAAAGATCAAAATTGGGAATTCTGTTTGTAACCATTCTTCTTTTATTCCTATGGCCTGGGAAAATGTGCCTATTTTGTCTTTACTCTAGATTTAAAAAAATATAAATAAATCAGAAAAGAACCCAGTTTTCCACTTCTCTTTGAAAAGCAGGACTTAATAAAATTTTATTCAGGGTTTGATCCTTTACACCAACACACAAGGTTAGATAATGTCCAAGAAGATTACTGCAAGTCAGTAGTCTTTTGCCATGTGTGTTTCATCATTGAGCTTTCACTCCATCCTTGATTGAAGGTCATGCTCTACTAGAAGCAGGACAGTGACACCAGTCAACTCCACATCAGATCTGCTGCTTGAGGTTTGCAGGATATTCCAATAAAGGTCATTCAGCTTCTGACAAACCACACTAAAATGGGCTCTCCACTGGATTGATGTTTTTATGACTATCCTGAAATTTTGGTAGGGTCTTTATGCAATTAGGTAGATTCTTGAAATAAACTAGTCTAGATGGAAATGAATATTGGCGGTCATTCATTTTAAAAGAAATGAGCAGTTTGACTGAAGCCTTACTGTAGTAGAAAATGACTTGCTTTTCACGCCATCAAAGGCAAAATTGCTGATCAATGGAGAAATGAAGTTAGCTAGAAAAAAATCTCCTTTACTGATTGGCACTGTTTATAAGAAGACATATTTGTGTTATATCGCTGAACAAGGCAGATATTTTGATCTGGCATCTTAAAATGGAGATGCATTTTCTTTTCATAATCAGTTTTTTTACGATTGGCATAAGTAGTTAAAAAAAAGGAGATTAAAAATAAATCGATACGGTATCCTTTCCTAAAAAATAATTTGTAAGTCATAACAAAATGTACCATTCATATCCTTCAAATTAATTATTTCATTGATAAAACAAGAGCTGCTTAAAGCCTTGATCAATGCAAATGTGGCATAATTATTGTGTCTGGGAAATTTTTTGTTTAATTAGAAAAAAGTAATATTTGAAAAATTCTCTTACCTATTGATTTTACCCTGGGATATTTGTGAAAATAAGTGCATTGATAGTTTATGGATGAAAGGAGATTCTGCTTCAAATATCAAGATCCTTTTACAACAGTTTTTTTTTTCTTGCTATTGCTGCTCCATCTCCTACCTATCTTTGCTGCCAATTCCTGTGTCCCCTCCCCGTTAAGAGTTTGTCAGCTTTGGAGAATTGTTTCGCTCCGGAGTCAGCATGTGGTGAGTTGATTATTGTAACATATCCAGAAAGAAGCTTACAAGAGGTATAACATGTGGGACACAAGGATACCTCTAACGACTCCTTGACAGATCGGCTGCATAATTTGTGGGCCCCTTGCAAAGTGAAAATGCAGAATTTCTTGTTCACAAATTATTAAGAATTTCAAGATGGTGACAGCAGAGCATTAAACCAAGTGAGGGTCCTTTGTGACTGCACAGGTCATTGCCTATGAAGTTGGTCCTGGCTCCTTGTCCTGGGAGCCTCTTAACTCTTCTCTTCCCCTGTTCAAGTCACTGAGGAACATCTATTCCCTCGTTTGTCATAGAATTTGAGCAGCTGTATTTCCTGTCCCTTCAGTAGTTGGGATCCTTATTTTTGTCTTTCTGTCAATTTTTGATTCATGTGCTGCCTAGAAACTGTCAACAGTATCTTTTTTGACAACTTATTCCAGTATATCTTCAATTTAACCACCTCTTTGGTTTTCTTCTTTTTTTCTGAAAGCAGCTTTTCTCCCATCCTGCCTTGTGTGATCTGGTTCCCACATCCTACTCTTTGTCTTTAATCCAATACTTCTTTGCCTTGGATTGTTAACTGTTCCAGGGGGCTCTAGAATGAGTCACATGTCTTCAGACTATATGGCAGGACTAGAGAGCAGCGCCAGGGTTCCATTAGCTTCAGGGTCCTCTTTCCCTACTCTCAGGATTTGAGGAGCTCTAAAAACCAAATATGCATTTTTAATTTCTGGATGTGGCTTAGCTCTGAATTTATGACCTCATTTCTAGCTTTGTGACCTGGACTAGACACTCATTTAGAAGGAGACTAAAGTTCCCTTTCATCATCACCAAAGACTCTTAAGAAAACCCTAAGATTTTGGCTTTTTGTTTGTTTGTTTTTCTCTCTCCTGGGCTCCACCCAGACTACTCTAGTTCTGTAGATCAAAAAATAATTCTCAAGGAGGAAGAGGAGGACAGCTCAACAGAAGAAAGAGGAAAAGGACATCTTAAAAGAGTAAGTCTTAGTTCAGCTCCTCAAGTACACAACCCAAACAAGTAAAGTCAAGGAACCGAAGGACACGTCAAGGTTCTTTTCAGTATTATCCTTCCTAGCAGGTATGTTTTCTCTTCCTGACAATGGTTCAAGGATCTAAGCCTAGGGGGCGAGTGAGATCATTCGTATTTCCTCCAGCCCTTTGTGTTCCAAAAGTATTTCTAAGTGTCTAAAGCAACTTCTTAATTCCTCCCAGTAACCCGATAAGTTAAGGCAGGTAGCAAAAATCACTTTTCATTAATAAGGCAGCTGAGGCTCAAGTGACTTAGTTGATTTTTCCAAGGGCACAAAATGAATTTGAAAAAATTTTTGAGAACTCAGAATTCTCAAATGCCCAATTAAAAAATGTTGCCATATCTTGCTGCTGGCATTAAGATGTTTGCCACTAAAAACAAAAAAGATATTCGTCACTGTTGATGTCTGTGTTAATCTGTCTAGATTACCATCATCTGGGTCTCTAACATCATTTGCTATATTTTACTCCTTTCCCTACTCATCATTCCTAAACATGGTAATTCTTTAGTTTATATCCTTGTAATTTTTAAAAATGAATTTTTTCAACATTTGAGGTTAATTCTTTGATATTCATTTTATCAATAGTGGGGCAATATAGCAACTCATTACTACAATTTTAAACTGAACCAATAACTAAAGTTTCCATATGTGGCTGGATGCCACATATGATCTCTCAGAGTCGCTCTTAATACTTCTTTGCCCTGAGCTATTTTGTTAGCATTAAATATCATCCTGCACTTAGATGGGGATCTGAAGATTGTACAGTTGCTTAGTTACTTGCTTTTTTCATTGCTTCCCATTTAAGCCAATGACTAAATGAACAATTAGGACTTGGGTTGTCTGAGAGATGTGTTTTATTTGGCATGGACCCTAATGATCAGATAATGAACTGCTTCATTCCTATCAAGAGGATATTCTAAAGGATGGTTTCATTTCTTAATGCTGACCCTCACTCTGAGAGGCAGACTGCTCTAATCATGATAGTTAATGACCAATAAGTGGCCATTTGTCACATTTTCATTCTTTATTCCAGGCCTCAGCCAACCTCTAACATAAAGAATTCAAACTATGATGAAATGCTTTAACAGGTAATGATGAGAGAGATGATGAGAATTTTTAGGGCAGGGTTCATGCTCCATATGTTCTCTGTAGCAATCAAGTTGAAAAATAGTAGTTTGGTTCCGAGGCAGTACACAGTTTGATTCACTGGACATTTATTGACTACCCTACATGTACCTCATAAGAGCAGAAAGAAAAATGAATATCAAGGCACAAATCTCTGCCTCTCATAATTCAATAGTAGGAAGTTAAGTTCTAATCAAAGTTTAAGTAAATTAGGTTAAGATATACTTGGTTACTAGATTTGTGTGCAGAAAATGTAAATTCAGAGGAAATATCAGACGTCTCTAAAAGGTATGAAGACCTTTAAATTGTGTCTTCTGTACCCTTGGCTTGTGCGTACTTGACTTTGAATGTAAACATAACCCAACATTTGGAAAGTTCACAGTTAAATTGTTGAAGTTCATTAACTGCATGATTAAAGGTGATTTGTTATGTTTAAATTTCCATAATCCATTTACAAGTTTTATCCATTTAAAATCTCTAAATTAGCAGTTTTCTCTGCTTCTGTTATTCAGGTCATTGCACCTTAGATGAGCTAAATGTTTAAGTGTTCCCTGTAAAGAAAGAAAACAAAATTTAAATATCTGCCATAGGCATGTCAAAACAGGAAATTAACCAGTAGTCTGAATAGAAAACTTCCGTTAGTATTTTATTTCATCTTTCCCTCCTCATCACCATATATAATTATAACTGAAATAATAAAATTTTGTAAAATATTTCCTTTTAAAATAACTTTTAATTCTAAAAGAGAAATTGCAATGTATAAAACTTAGGTCACTTGGATTCCTTTGGCACGTAGTATTATCAATAACAAAGGCACTAAAATAGGGTTATTTTCATTGTAAACTTTAGTTGGAAGATAAATCATGAGAAATAATGTAGAATATATGGCACATCATATCCAAGTGAAAAATGATATAACATTTTATTTTAAAATACTGTTATTAGAATATTTTCTCTAATAATTTATATTTTATGCTATCGATTAGCTAGAACAGTAGGATAAGCATAAGTGGAAATCAAAATTACATTGATAAAATGCAAAACATTATTGGTCACCAAATATTAATCTCTCTAAAAGGGGTTTTGGTAATAAGAAGAGAGAATTAACAGTTTGTAACTTTTCTAAAAAAAAGTAATTATCTAAAGTTACGGAAAGCATCAAGATAAAGTTATTATGAACTTTAAGCATTAAGATAAATTTTATAATACTGATAAGAACTTCTTGATTCTTTAAAGAAGTATTTATTTATTTAGTGTCTATTGTGTGTGTCAAACTTTGTGGAAGGTACAAATATCTCTCCCAAGAATCTTAAAATCTAGTTTCAGAAATGTCAACATAAGTAACTATGATAGTTGGTAGAACACCAAAGACCCATAATCGAGATGCAGAAAAAGTAATATGAATGTTGAAAGGTGGGAGTATCACTCCCAACTGGTGTGATGGGGGGTGAGTTGAATCGCCAAAGATTCCACAGATCAAGTGGCACTGCACCCAGATGGACCTTTTAGGGATAAGTCAGCAGTAATTACCCTATAGGAATGAAGGGCATAGTGACATTCTGCCTGACTGAGACATGGAGGAATTGAAGATCAGGAGTTGAAAAGTTTTGGAAAATATGTGTGTGAGTTTATGTATGGAGAGCGTTGAGTGCCAAGTTGAAGAGAATCCTTCGATTCTATTCAGTGAATATATATCAAGCATTTTACTCTTTGTGTTGTGCTAAAATCTGTGGATATTTAAAAAAATCCAGGCAGCAAGGTCTTTCTCCTCAGGAAGTTCACTTTGTGCATTTTGTAGATGCCATAGATGTCTGGACTGGAGTAGGTTAGATGGATTATTGGATACTTTTGGTCAGAGGAGATCTGGGCTATGATTTGGAAGTAATAATTTGAAGGTGATATGTGAAATAAATCAGAATGTAGAAGACTTGGGCAGTACACCCTCAAATGTCAGCCATCCCAATTTTACTCGTTCTGAAAAGGACATCTCTTAAAAGAAGAGAATGAAAAATACCAAATTACGTTTGCAGGCTGGTGTGGAGAACAATTCTAAGTGGAATGAGGCTTATTTTCAAGAATCCCACGTTAATGTTCTAATTTCATGTAAGTGAAGGTACTTCTGACATGGAGTAGTCACTAGAATGATTTATTTCTTTAATCTGCACAACTGCATTTACTAATGAGGGCAGAGGCATGGTGGCAGACCATGCAGGTACCAATGTTCTGCCCTCGCAGGCGATCTTCTCAGCAGCCCAAGGTCACAGCAAGAGAAAATAAGTGATGCCAAGTTCTTGGGTGAGAGGGGAGAGAGTGATGGAGGAGAGGAAGAAAGAGACTTTGTTGAAATTGAAGAATGGAATAAATTGGTAAAAAATTAATACAACAGTTTCAGAGCAAAGGAATATGGCATACTTTAATGCTAAATTATTGCTCTAAAATTCTGCTGCTGAATTATTAAAGTAATATGGCTTTTCTCCATATGCTAGGCAGAATTCTAGGATGTCCCTTAAGACTCCTACTCACTGAAGGGCATGTCCTGTATGGTTCCTTCTCCTTAAGGGTAGATAGAACTTCTGAGTATGAGGATGTCTCCCCCATGAGCAAATTAAATCGTAGTGCAAAAGTGAAGGGATTTTTGCTGATGTGATTATGATTCCTCTAATTAGTTGACTTTGAGTCATTCAGAATTCTGAGTGAGCACGAACTAATCAGATGAGCTCTTTCAAAAAGGGTCTAGAAGTCAGAAATGCTCTCTGCTACTGGATTTGAAGAGTAAGTCACAGTGAGTTATTTGACTGCAAATGAATGAATTCTGCCAATGACCACATGGCTTGGAAGAGGATCCCAAGCCTCAGATGTGACCGTTGCTCTGGCTGACACCTTGTTTGCTGTCTTGTCAGATCCTGAGCAGAGGCCCAGCTAAGCACAGTCCAGACTTCTGACCTACAGAAACTGTGAGATAACAAATGTTTTTGTTTTTTCTAAGTTGCCTAATTTGTGGTCATTTGTTACACAGCAATAACAATTTAACATACTCCTTATTGGACAGGTATTCTGAGGGGGGCAGGAGAGTGGGGATAATATATATGGAAAATACGTTTACTAAAAATGGAATGCAAATCCATTGGCAATGCTCAGTGGATTAGTTAACCTAAAAATATTCAGGCTAGTAGATTTCTTTCCCCTACATCTGGCCCTTACTTCTAAGAGTTAGGTATAGTTTGGGACAGAGCAGTCCATCAAGCAGGGCATAAAATGGCCATGTGATACTGTGTCAGAGAAAAAAATATGCCCCTCTTTATCTCACTTGATTATCACTGGGAAATTATCATTGGTTTGCTAAAGGGAGGAAATGGGCTATTTTGGTTAGAATTGGACATGGATTTGTGGACCATCAGTTAATTGTTAATCTAAAGTAAAACTACATGACTCATTCTACGTCTTTGTTTCTATCTGGAAAATATTAATATTTTGTTTATATTGCACTGAGGAATGTGATTAAGAACTGAATCAAGCACTGGTGTATCATAGAGACATAGAAATGATGGTCATAAGTTTTATGCAAGTGTAATATTTGCAGAGAGTTCTGCTCCCTTCCCTCCCAGCTTTCTTGTTTGATTCTTGGGATAATAGAAATTGATTCTTGAAAAGGATGAAGAAATTAACAAACACACTGTAAGCAGAGTAAAGCTCCAGAGTTATACTAAGAAACAATTTAGCAGTCTTTAGAAAGGAAGAGAAAATAGGGTGGTTCTCTATAGGGTAGCACGTGGAATTCGGTTATAAGAAGTGCTTCAATGCAGCAGTAGAAAGATTTATTTGTCCATAAATGTGTCCTCAGCACGATGAGCTTGGAAAGGTTGCTTGCTTCACCCATTCCTTCTGAAGCCTGGATTTGAAGGCCAATGCCTCATTGTAACAATAAGGAATGGAAATCAGATAGTAACAGAACCTCTCAAATACTGAATCAGAGGCTGAGAGGAGGTAGAGGATCCCAAGCAGGGAGGGCAGAGGAGTAAGAAGGCGGGAAAAAAGAAAGAGGGAGCAATAGAGAAGACATACCCTAATGTCCTTTGATGAACATGTTTTGTATTGTCTACAGAAGAGGAAACAAAACACAGTTTGGCATTATTTTCTGGACTCTGTGTATTTGATCTTAGAATTTTAGAACTCTTTGGTAATGAAGTGTATTTTTAATTCTTTCAAACATTAAGGGTGTAGCTATAAGGTTACACTTCTTTGTTCATTAGGATTATAAGTGTCTGGAGAATGTGTAAGTCAACAAACAGGATTTCAAGTATTTTTATTATTAAACTACAGAGTTTATATCTACATGTGTGTGTGTAGATATGAACAACATATAAATCTGCAGCATTTCCTAGCAAATTCTTATACATAATGCATATTATATCATATTAAACAAAATCATAAGAGTTCAGCAATAGTCTTCTCTATTCTAGTAATTATATGTTTGCCTGGCCCTCAAATCATCCTAAAATTACCAGAGCCTAATCACTTCTGAGCTCATTATCTGGTCGGCTCATGGTAGACTACAACACACTGTCTTTGGGAGTTTTAAGGCGGAAGTTAATTCCTTCTTTTCTCATGTGAGGGAGTGGAATGATTCCTACACTATCCCCTCAGCTGCCTGGCTGGATGTCTCATGAATCAAAAATGGAATCTGGAGGAAAGAAGTTGTGGAGAAAAGTGAAGGGGAAGACTTTACAGTAATCCCATGACCCCATAGTGAGAGATTTTCTTTGTCCTCATCTACTATGTTCCTTCCTGAATAATATCCAATTCAGTATTTTTCATCCTTATGGGGAATTAAAGTTCACAAGTCATTTTTACTGGGATTATGGCATTTTAGGGTACAAAGTATATACATGCACACTTTCATATTCAGTTAGCTTTATTCAGCTTAAACTTTCTCATTCTCTTTATTGTTTTCCTACAACCACAAGATGACCAGCTATGACCTTTGGGTCATTCTAAATTTTGGGGATAATACAATTGTACTAAAGGTATTTTTTTTAAACCATTTTTTTCCTATTGAAGTATAGTTGATTTACAATGTTGTGTTAGTTTCAGGTGTACAGCAAAAATGATTCAGTTATACGTATACATATATCTATTCTTTACCAGATTCTTTTCCCATATAGGTTATTATTATAGCACTGAGTAGAGTTCCCTGTGCTATACACTAGGTCCTTGTTGTTTATCTATTTTATACATAGTGGTGTGTATATGTTAATCCCAAACTAATTTATCCCCCCCATCACCTGCTAAAGGTATTTTTTTACCACATAATTTGTCCTGAAAATGCAGAGTACTTTCTCTTTGGTCTCTATTGTTTTATGACAAAAGTATTATCCTTTAATTATCTGTATGTGAATTCATTTATGTATTTTGCAGAGAGATGTGAATGCACATGGTTCTAATAGAGCAAGATCAGTGGTAACAAAGGCACTGAGTTCTGCAGGAAACTGAGGATGAAGTGGTTCACTGAGCTTGAAAGGCTGAAGCCTATCTGAGGCCTCTGACCATAGAAAGTTTATCGTAACTTCTTGGCTCACCTGTGCCTTTAAAAATTCCTTTGTCCCTTGTCTAAAGTGGTATCTAGTGTAGGGCCATGACTTGCACTAATCATCAACTCTTCCTCTAGAATCTTAACATGTAACTTCTTTTAAAGAAAGTTGGTTCCCCATGCTCTCCATGGCTCTCTGTTCTCTGCTCAAACCCAATGTGTAAAAATCATGAGTCTCTAATCACAATCTATCAGGAAACCACTTAAGACAAGTTTTTCTTAGACATTTGTCTTTCAAAAGGAACACCAGGATATGATGTGAACACACCTGTTACTATTATTGTGTGGTTATTCAGACTCCTGTCAGCCTTGTAGTTTTATTTTTTAAAATACTGTATTTTTGAAGAGGGAAAAAAAGCTTACCACACAATTAGTAAGACAGTATTAATCTGGATAAAGGGATTTTTGAACTGTGTGAAAGGCTCTCTTAAAGCTGACGTCTTTTTTACAGTTCCATCACTGACTTGGTTGAAAATGTGGAAAGCAGGCTCATTAAAAATATGGATGATCAAAGCTTGAAGAGGGAATGGAGATATTTGAGGACAGAATTAGGATTTCAAGAAGATGAACGATGGCTAAAGTAATCAAGTGGAAATATTATAAGGATATATGTAAATGCTGAACTTGAGCTCTAAAAGTCAACTGCACAAATACAGGTTAGGGCAATACCTGGCTTGAGAGCAGGTGAGCAGGTGTTCATCAATACTAATTAACAATAAAGCAAAGCAGGAAACAGAATAAACTATGGAGTTTCCAGTTAAGCCAATAATATGATATGTTCTCTAAAATAGCTTATGTAATCTTACCCTACATAATCTTATTAAAAAGAATAAAACATCCTATGTAAATATATATATTTCTGTAAATATATTTATGATTCATGTGTGTTGATATGAATTATAAAGTGAGGCATGTGAAGCCGTACAGATAACAATTACATTGGTTAGCTTAGGGGGCTTAAATTTTTTTTTTATCCAATCCTGTTTTAAGAATTTGAAATTACAATTACAGTATATAAAATAAAATAATGTCAAGGGTACATGGAACTCCTAAAGAAGTAAAAATAATAATAGCAACAATAACTATATTCCTGTTATACTTGTGTAGCAAACTACAGTTTATGTTATATAATAAATTAGTTTATTATTAATTAAAATTATTTTTTAATTTTAACTTTAATTGGTTCCTTACAACTCTGTAAGATAGGTAAGGTAGGACTTCTTTTACTTCTAGGCGTTAACGCAAACTCAGGGAGGCGAAGTGATTTAATTTGATCTGAGTTCCAGTGGTCATAACAATAACACAAATATGTCTTTCCAGAAGCATTGCTGTGGATGAGTCAGAATAGCATCCAGAGGAAGAAAGGCCTGGTTTGGTATTCTGTGTTGAATGTATGCATATCTAAATGGGAAAGTATAATATACAGTGTAAAATAAAATCTTAGTATGTATTTTATATAAATAATAGAAAATAATGCACTGTAATGTAATAAAGTTAGAGATTTAATCATATATTCATTTCATTTAATGTTTTAGTAGGCATATTAAAAAACTGAAATTCATCAAAGATAAACATAGAAAGTGTGCTAACATTCTAAAAACCATGGCTTAGTAAATTAACTTGAAGGAACCGAGAAATGTTTTTAAAGAACAAGCTCCAAAAGAGATGGGATCATTTCTGTAGGCACAGAATAATTATTTGTTCAATGACATAATTTCTGTCATTATTTATTTGAAGAAAAGACATTTGAGTTATTTCAGAGGATAGTCATAGAAATAAGAGCTGAAAGTCATATTAAGACAAATTCCAGCTATATTCATATAAAGAAGAAATTTCTCATGACCAATGCTTTTTTGAGGCTTTTAAAAGTATTTGGGATCACTCCACTGCAGGAGTCTCTTAATTTTAAGTGTCTACATTTTAGTTTAAGTACCAAAACCTGTTTTGCTAAAGTAGAATATTTTTCAGGTAAAGAATAAGCCATATACATCTGATAATTTTCTACTGAAACTTGGACGATTGTCAAAACTTATAAAATAATTTCCATGACCTCAAGGAAAGACCAAATCATGCATGGTGCTTTTGAATTGAAATATGCCATGTCAGGAGTAGGCAAGCGTGGGCTAGGATTAGAAGTTTGTGAACATAGATAGTATTCAAAAATCTTAATTTAAAAAAGTCCAACTTCTCAATTATCTAGGTATGCTTTTTTCTTCTAATCTTTCTAATTTTTAATGGGAAGTGGCCAAAAGGAAAAAGGACCATAACTGCAGGAAAGCTTCATGTTTGGGTTGGAGAGTGATTATGGATAACATGCATAGTAGACTGTTTACTGGGAGAAAAAAAAAGTTTTGATGACATATCAATAATTGTTAAATTTCGTTTTTACAGTTTTCTTGATTATGGGTAAATCCATTGAGTTTTGAGTATATCAGGAAATTGTATATGGGATACTGTTAATGGGGCTTCATTTCACCTTTCAGAAGAACTGAATTCAGAACAGTGCAATATACTTTAAGCATGTAATAGATCTTTTTTAAAACTTTATTTTGGCTGTGTTGGGTCTTCGTTGCTGCGTGCGGGCTTTCTCTAGTTGCGGCGAGCGGGGGCTACTCTTCGTTGCGGTGCGCGGGCTTCTTATTGCGGTGGCTTCTTTTGTCGCGGAGCACGGGCTCTAAGCACGTGGGCTTCAGGAGTTGGGGCGTGCGCGCTCTAGAGCGCAGGCTCAGTAGTTGTGGTGCACGGGCTTAGTTGCTCTGAGGCATGTGGGATCTTCCCGGACCAGGGATCGAACCTGTGTCCCCACAGAGCCAGGGTACAGGCGCTTTATGCTTTCCATAATTTCTAAGCATGTAATAGATCTTGATAGTCACCAAGGGAACATATTTTTGTCTTTCTTGTTTTAAAATAAATGGCCTATTTTTTCTTTGATGATCAGTTTATTTCTTAAATATATATCAAACCAAATTGATTTTGTTGAGAGTTAACCTCATTATTCAATTCATTTAAGAACAAATCTGTAAAACGCAAGTTAAAAAGTAACTTGAAATTTAAGACAAACAATACTTATGCTGACAGATATATGCATTATCAAATTTTGGAACACATTTAAAAATCTACAGATTAAAGAATAGCAATTTATGCATGAAAGACAGGCCAGAGATCTGATTTTTTGGAGCAATAAAAATTTTTATTTTGGAAATTCCAATATTATATATTAGATTATATATTATATATATAAAATATATATGTGTGTAAATATATATATATACATATATTTGGGGATGTAGAAGGGTTATAGACTTATTTTCTCGTATATTCTTCTTATGTAATAACTTAGAATTAACTTTTTTGATCAAGTGGGTATAAACTCAAGGTTCAGGACAACTTAAAGTTTTGTGGTGGGTGTATTTCATAAATACAATATATACTAAAAAGTGTCACGGTAAATATAAAATGTGAACAAAACTCTTGCAGAAAATTAAAATGAATGTTTATAGTATTATAGCTTGTATTTCTCACTAGTATTTACTGAAATGAATGTGTTACCTGATCATTGCTTCAGTGTTTATGATTAATTGAAGACTCAACTTGCCTGTCTGAATGGGGAAATTTTGATCTTTCTATTTAGCTTGTATTTCCAGAAAGGTACCCTTGTATCCCTTGCCTACTTTCATAGACTAAGAATGGTCTTCCGAGGCTGCACAGAAGCAACAGAACAGAATTCATAACTATGATTTTCAGAGTAATATTGTGTTTCAGGGGACGATACAAATAACTGACTCATTTTCTGACTAGACTAGCTGTATGATAGGACAGCAATCTTTTACTTAAAGTTTCTCCATCTAAAAAAAAATGGATATATCATGAATACCATTTATCTTTCTGGGGATGAAAATAATTTACGGGATATGTTAAAGTACTTTGTAAGTGTATAATGTTCTGCAAATGCTCAATAGTTAAGAGAACAGCTCATTTAAAAACATAAATCAAGTATCTTAGAGGAAGAAGAATTGCAGGAAAGAAACCAGGCAAAGTGCCACTGTGTCAGTGCTCTCGGCAGATTGTCTAGCTGCAGCGAGGTATGGTAGTTTTTATCAACTCCTCCTTGCAGCATAAACCTGGCAGACACCAGATTACCCTTTTTTAAAAAATTTATTTTTGGCTGCGTCAGGGCTTAGTTGCGGCACGCAGGATCTTTGTTGAGGCATCTGGGATCTTTCATTGCCCCGCGCCGGCTCTTCCTTGTGGTGTGCAGGCTTCTCTCTAGTTGTGGTGTGTGGGCTTCTCTCTAGTTGTGGTGTGCAGGCTCCAGGGCATGTGGCCTCTGTAGTTTGTGGCACGCAGACTCTCTAGTTGAGGTGCGCGAGCTCAGTAGTTGTGGCGCGCGGGCTTATTTGCCCCTCGGCATGTGGGATCCTAGTTCCCTGACCAGGGATGGAACCCGCCTCCCCTGCGTTGTAAGGTGGATTCTTTACCTCTGGACCACCAGGGAAGTACCCCAGATTACCCTTTAGAGCTCTTTGACCTTGCCCAGTGACAAGATCTCTGACTTAAAAGAAGTAATATGCACCTACTCAGTATAAGACATGCTGGGAATAGAGAACATGAAGGTTTTCATGGAGCTTTTAGTTTAGTGGGGAAGGCAGGGGATTAAATAAATCTTAATAATATCTTGCACCGAATTGACAAATGGCATGGGAAGTGCAAGCTGCTCAGAGCACACAGTAGGAGCACAGAAGCTCTTTCAACGTGAAGGTAGAGTTAGTTGGGGAAAGCTTTCCAGGGAAGTGCCTTGTGCTTAGCTCTCTGCTACTGGGCAGAAATGTGTGCTAGGAAAGGGGCATAGTGCCCAAGGAGGTAACACTATGTACCAAAACAATTTCAAATAGAATTATTTTAGAATTTTTATTTATTCTATTTTCATCATTTGTTGACTGTCATCTCTCTTCAGTCTGTATTTGATTATGTGTCATTCTCTCCTACCTTCCAGGTTTTAAAGTTTCCTTATTGCATAATAAACTCCTGAGTTTAGCTTCCAAGTTTCTCCACAATCTGACACTTACTCATAAATCTTAAAATTCAATCAAGAAGAAGCACCCTCCAGACATGATGGTATTTGAGCTTTCTTGTATGTGAATTTTGGTTTTCACATATCTATGCCTGTAAAAATAATTTAAGACATAACCCAAATCCTATCTTCTTCATAAATTTTCTGATTCCACTCTTTGGAAGAAGACTTTCCAGAAAAATACATTTATTGTCTATAATGTTAAGTTGTTACTTACCCCTTGTTATGTTTTCTGGGACTTCCCTCACAGAAAATATTCAAATTATAGAATTATTTAATCTGAAAAGAAAGCATAACTGCTTCAAAAAAGAAGTGAAAAGTTATTTATATGCCATAATTATATTTTGAGCTCGTGAGTCCTAATACTATAAAGTTTGAATGTATCCTTTTACTCTGCTCTGCCTCAAACATTGACTGATTCATTCTGAAGAATATAGCACATCTATTTTATAGCTTGAGAGTTTTTTTTTTTTTTAACAGTTCTGGTTCAAAGCTATAAAATTATGCCTAAGATATTATACTTTTCTGTATGTTTATTTTTGGTTCTCCAACTAGATTTTAACAAGCCCTGTAAGATAAGAATTTTTATCCCTTCTCTCCCTTCTTCCTTTTCTTTTTCTTTGCCTTTTCTCTCTCTCTCTTTCCCTCCCACCTTTTCTTCCTTCTGCTCCGGCTTCCGTATTTATTCAGTAAATATGATTAAAATACACATGCACTTAGGGAGGATGTGAATGCTAGAAAGGCGCTGGCTTAAATTAAGTAGTCTAACATAAAGAACTACCAGGATATATCATGGAAACAATGTGAAGGTAATACAGTTAGATTTCAAGAGATGCTAGCATTGGGAACTGGAAGATGTTTACTTACTAAAAATAACTACTTGATCTTTTTCTCTCTATAAGAAAAACATATTCTCTAATCTCCAGTTTTCTCTTTTATGTCTGCCCCAATTTTTTCATTTTCTTTGTAAATCTGTCTCAATTAGGCTTTTCATCACACACACGACACAAAAATGACAGCACATCTTTCTCTGAGAAGCATGACCTTCTAGATTGAGGACCACCACCAACTGACTCCTAGGCTTTGTATTTCAGAGTCCAAATTCTAGAGAGAGAAAGAGAAAGAGAGAGAGAGAGAGAATTGAATTGAATCTGCTCAGCTCATGGGTCAGTTCTCCACTCTTGATCCAAACAAAAGATGGGGAGGGATCATGAAGGGACAAACTTGGCAAGAGACACTATCCCTTCTGGCTAGAATCACTGTAGTATGGGGACAGTTCATCAGATAAGAGAGCATCCTAAACCTGTCAGCTGTATTTGTTATATGTAGGCATTATGAATATCAAATGGCTACATTTCAGGAGACAAAGCTTGAGCTAGAATAAAGGAATGAGATTCAAAAAGAAATAATGAGCATAAAGCTTCACAAATACATCAATAAATTTAAACTATTATTGACACATTAAGCAAAAATATGTAACTTGAGAAGGATAAAAATTAAGTGAAATATATTTCACTTGAATTACTTTATTTTAAACATAATAAATATGGATTAGAAGTTTCAAGATGATTCATTCAGCTATATAATGAAATGTATATGTCATATGTGTACATATATTGCCTACCACATTCTCTTTTCTGTTCTAGATTTTAAGGAGATGACAGTGAAAAATATTATAGTAGATGATTTCTACAAGTAGTACTATCACTAGGGGAAACAGATAAATGAACAGAAAGTTACAGTGCATTATAAGTTATGTGAAAGGACAGGTTGATTATGGGAGTACATGAGAAGAAATTATCTCCATCTTGGGAGTCTGGGAAAGCTTTCTGAAGGATATTGCATATAAGTTGAGACCCAAAGAATGAGTAGGAATTAATCAGAGAAGGAGGTAGGGAAAAGAATTGCAGGCAGAGGAACTGCATGCATAAAATCCCTGAGATTAGAGAGATGATGACTGGTTTAGGGAACTTAAAGAAGTTGATTAAGTCTGAAACGTGAAGAAGTAGCAAGGGATGTGGCTCAGGAGAGAAGGAGGCACAGATCAGGAAGCACCTGGTAAGACATTCTAGAGTTTACCTTAAGAGCAATGTGGAGCCATTATAACATTTCATTCAGGGGCAGAACATGATCAGATTTGCCATTTATAAAGAAAAAGAGCTCTGTTCAGTGTGGCAAAAATCAGAGGGAAGCAACATGAATTTTGAGAGTATTGCAAAAATTCTGGTGCAATGTTATTGGAATTTATAAAGAAGTTGGCAGTGGGAATGGAGAGAAGTAGATGGAGTCAAAAAGGACTTTGGAAATAAAATCTATAGAATTTGCTGGTTGTAGGGAGTAATGAAGATAAAATTGTTCCCTACGACTCTCAGGTTTCTATTTGAGGGTACTGTCTGAATTGTGGTATCATTCACTAATATAGAGACACTGGAAGAAGAAAAGCAGGCTTGTTGGAAGAGAAAAACAATAATTTCAGTACTGAATAGGTAAAGCTTCAAGAACCTGAAAGGCGTCCATGTAAGTGTGTCCTTAGTCCCTGGAAAGCCACTGTTTGCTACCAATATTTAGTTGCAACTTCTTATTTTTAAGACACAGTTTAGTCCTGATAAAAATACATTAAATACCTTCTAACTTTCTAACTTTAGTCTAACCACATTCCACCCCTCGATTGATTTTTCTAAAACACATTTCTGATTATGTCACTTACCAGTTCAGTATCTTTAATGTTTAATAAAGATTGCTGCTAAATGGAATATACTTATTCTGCTACTATTTTGTACATAGAAGATACTCAGATTTTTAATGATTCATAGTTTTCATTTCTTTAAATTCACTTATTAAGCACCTGTAATACGCAGCACACTATTGAGATACAAAAATAAATAGGATGAGGTAATGATCTTCAATAGAGTTTAAATCTATATAACTTTCAAATTAACTTTAAATAATTGTGTATCACAAGAATGAAGTAGAAATATCAAAAGAAAGAGAGCTTTGAAAGTGCTGTAATTCTATAAAGCCTCAGAAACCCAGAAATGTTAGGGAATTCATAAGGGAATAAAGATTTACCATGTGGGTATTGAAAAGATACTAAAAACATGAAAAAAAAAAGATTCTCATTTATCTAGTGATGAAAAAGTTCATTCATAACTTTTGTGAGGGCAATTTCAGATCAGTGAGTCCCTAAGTCAGTCGCAAGAATATCAGAGAGAGAAATGAAGAGAGCAACCATAGTCTACATTCAATTGGCTTTTAAATAAATGGATGAAGTTGATGGTTAAAAGCTGGAACTAGAACTGTGATTCAGATAGTGTGTGTGTCTGTATGTTTATATGTACGTATGAGTGTATGTATATCTTTGTAAAGCTTATGAAGAATCCAGACAATTGGGGTCTCCAGAGAGAATGTGGTGGCAAGGGTTATCAGTTTAGAAAAGCATTTAGTATCCTATGCTCTTGGATTGGAAAAATTAATGTTGTTAAAATGGCCATATTACCCAGAGCAATCTATAGATTTAATGTGATCCCTATCAAATTATTCATGACAGTTTTCACAGAACTAGAACAAATAATCTTAAAATTTATATGGAACCACAAAAGACTCAGAATTGCCAAAGTAATCCTGAGGAAAAAGAATAAAGCTGGAGGCATAACCTTCTCAGACTTCAGATAATACTGCAAAGCCACGCTAATCAAAACAACATGGTATTGGTGCAAAAACAGACATATGGATCAATGGAACAGAACAGATATCCCAGAAATAAACCCATACACCTACAGTCACTTAATCTTCAACAAAGGAGGCAACAATATACAATAGGTAAAAGACAGTCCCTTCAGCAAGTGGTGTTGGGAAAGCTGGAAGCTGTATGTAAATCAATGAAGTTAGAGCACTCCCTTACACCATATACAAAAATAAACTCAAAATTACTTAAAGACTTAAATATAAGACAAGACACCAAAAACTCCTAGAAGATAACACAGGCAAAACCTTCTCTGACATAAATTGTAGCAATGTTTTCTTAGGTCAGTCTCCCAAAGCAAAACAAACAAAAGGGACCTAATCAAACCTATAAGCTTTTGCATAGCAAAGGAAACCATAAACAAAACGAAAAGACAACCTATGGAATGGGAGAAAATGTTTGCAAATGATGCAACTGACAAGGACTTGATTTCCAAAATACATAAACAGCTCAAACGGCTCAATATCAAAAAAATAAACAACCCAACAGAAGACTTAAATAGACATTTCTCCAAAGAAGACATATAGGTAGTCAACAGACACATGAAAAGATGATCGGTGTCACTAATTGTTAGAGAAATGCAAATCAAAACTACATTGAGGTATCACCTTGCACCAGTCAGAATGGCCATCATCAGAAAGTCTACAAATAATAAATGCTGGAGAGGGTGTGGAGAAAAAGGAACTTTTCTACACTCTAGGTGGGAATGTAAATTGATGCAGCCATTATGGAGAACAGTAGGGAGGCTCCTTAAGAAACTAACAACAGAGTTACCCTATGATCCAGTATTTCCACTCCTCGGCATATTTCCAGAAAAGATGAAAACTCTAATTTAAAAAGATACCTGCACCCCAATGTTCATAGCAGCACTATTTACAGTAGCTAAGATATGGAAGCAACCTAAGTGTCCATTGACAGATGAGTGGATAAGGAAGATGTGTAGCATATATACAATGGAATATTACTCAGCCATAAAAAAGAATGCAATAATGCCATTTGTAGCAACATGGATGGACTTAGAGATTATCATACTAAGTGAAGTAAGTCAGACAAAGACAAATATCATATGATATCAATTATGTATGTAATCTACAAAAGATACAAATGAAATTATTTCAAAACAGAAACAGATTCACAAACATAGAAAACAAACTTATGGTTATCAAAGGATAAAGGGAGGGAGGGATAAATTAGGAGCTTGGGATTAACAGATACATACTACTATGTTTAAAAGAGATAAACAACAAGGTCCCACTGTATAGCACAGGGAACTATTATATTCAGTGTCTTGTAATAACCTATAATGAAAAGAATCTGAAAAAGAATGCATATATATATGCACACATATATATATGAGTGATTCAGATTTATCTGAATCACTGCTGTACATTGGAAACTAACACAAGATTATAAATCAACTATAATTCAATGAAAAAAAGTATGCAGACATATGTACAAATAATAAAAATTGACTGCATGTGATTAGACTATAGGCATGGAAAAAGAAATTGCTGCATATTTAAGTTAAACCAGAGGAGAAGAAAGATTGAGAGAATTATTATTGATAATATTCTATTTCTTGTGAATAAGCTCTGTAAGGAAGGATGAGAGATTGAGGTCAAGCAAAATATTGAGAGTGCTGTTATAAGAAGAGAATCCAAAAGAGTTTTGGACAATCTCATAGCTGTGGAAAGACAAAACAATAGAATTCAGGGCTGTCAAGCAATCAGGACTTGAGGAAGCAATGTCCTAGATAAATGGCAGATATGGCCAAGTATCCAGTGTTCACTAGCTTTCTCTCTTGAGGAATTTGTGGAATTCTTAAGTTCCACAAGGTAAAACATAAGCATAAAACCTCTAAAAAGCAGAGAGGCAAGTTTAAAATTCTAAGCAGACAAAAAGTATAGATCAGGAATTGCCAAGGAAGAAGGGCCCTACTAAATGACCCAGACTTTTAGATCTGAAGGGCTAGGTTCTAATCATAGTCATGGATTAGAGGTAGAGAATCAACCATACAAAAACTGCAGCCCAACTCTGAGTCATGCAAAGACAAGGAAAAAAATATTGTTAGCAGAGAGAACAAAAAAGACATAAATTTCACAGGAGCAAAATAAAATTGTGGAGTACATTTTCAAGAAAAATGAAAGCGATAAGAAAACAATGGAATGGCATGTTTTTTAAAGTGTTGAAAGAAGACAACTGTCTACTTGGAGTTTCATAAACTAGTCAAACTATCCTTCAAAGGTGAAGATACAAATAAATATTTCCTGACAAAAATGGGAGAATTTTTTCAATACAAATTAAATTTTACACATTGAAAAATACTAAGGGGCATTCTTCAGGTTAAGGAAAATGCTGGGAGATGGAAATACAAATATGCATGAAGACGTTAGAGCCCTGAAAGGGCAAACACGTGAGTCAGTATGAATGAATATTCACTACACAAAGTAGCAAAAATGACTTATGGAGTCTACATGTTAAAAAGCATTACTACACTAACACAAAATATGGGATAGGTATGTGGAGCAAAGGTGTTTTAGAGCCATAGAATTTTCTGGGAAATGGTAAAAGTTATAACTTATATTGGAAGGTAATAATTTAAGTATGATTATTATAATCTCTAGGACAGTCTCACTATTTTTATCCTAGAAAAACCCTTGAAATAATAATTTTCGGCTCTCAGGAAAGTTATGCATAACAATTATCATAACTATATTTCACGGAACATTAGTTTGATCAGTAAATTGTAGATATAATGATGTAATATTATTTTCAATGCTCTTTTTAATAGAGAATGATATTTTTCTTTGTATTTTTTTTGTCTATTATATTAGCCTTTTCTTTTTGTGTTATTTCTCTTTCCCACAAAAGATATCAATCTAATGAAATTCAGTAGTGTAGGTAGAAAAAAATTTAGTTTTCTCTTTAAAAAATTATAACTTACTTTTATCTTATCCAAGAATATCTACAAAGTATACCATACCTAATAATATATGGTACATGGTATGTGGTATGCACGAGAATGGTTTTTACTCCTATTTAAAAATAAAAATCATTTTATACTCAACTTTCCTTTAAGATAATCAAGCTTAGCTTACTTTTCTTAAATTTAATCTTCTTCACAGATTTTAAATATATAAAGTTTTACATATATATAGTTTATAAACTAACTAAATTAACTAAAACCATCAAGCCAAGGATGCAGAAAATTCTGTAAGCACCAGGCAGGATAAATACACAAAAAATTAGGTCCTAAACACATCATGCTAATACACACTTAAAGGCAAAGACAAGAAAAAAATATGGTTAGCAGAGAGAAAAAAGACATTGATGTGCATTTCTCTTAGGTATCATGTAGTTGTGTCCTATCTTTTTAACCAGTCTGATAATGTCTGCCTTTTAAGTGGACTTTTAATGCTATCATATATTTAATGTGATTAGTGATATGGTTAGATTTTAATCTACTATCTTGTTATTTCTTTTCTATTTGTCCCATCTGTTCTTTGTTGTTTCTTCCCTTATTTTCTGTCTTCTGTTGCATTATCTTTTATGATTTGTTTTATCTTTTTTATTTTTTAGAATTTTTATTGGAGGAGAGTTGCTTTACAATGTTGTGTTAGTTTCTACTGTACAGCAAAGTGAATCAGCTATACATATGCATATATCTCCTCTTCTTTGGACTTCCTTCCCATTTAGGTCACCACAGAGCACTGAGTAGAGCTCCCTGTGCTATGCAGTAGGTTCTCATTAGTTATCTATTTTATACGTAGTATCAATAGTGTATATATGTCAATCCCAATCTCCCAATTTACACCCCCCCTTTCCCCCTTGGTATCCATATGTTTGTTCTCTACGTCTGTGTCTCTATTTCTGCTTTGTAAATAAGATCGTCTATACCAGTTTTTTCAGATTCCACATATGTGCGTTAATATACTATATTTGTTTTTCTCTTTCTGACTTCATTCTGTATGACAGTCTCTAGGTCCATCCATGTCTCTACAAATGACCCAATTTTGTTCCTTCATATGGCTGAGTAATATTCCATTGTATATATGTACCCCATCTTTATCCATTCCTCTGTTGATGGACACAGGTTGCTTCCATGTCCTGGCTATTGTAAATAGTGCTGCAATGAACATTGGGTTGCATGTGTGTTTTTTTTTTTTTTTTTTTTTAAAGAAATTCACGTTCTTTTATTTATTTATTTATGACTGTGTTGAGTCTTCGTTTCTGTGTGAGGGCTTTCTCTAGTTGCGGCAAGTGGGGACCACTCTTCATCGCGGTGCGCGGGCCTCTCACCATCGCGGCCTCTCTTGTTGCGGAGCACAGGCTCCAGACGCGCAGGCTCAGTAATTGTGGCTCACGGGCCCAGTTGCTCCGTGGCATGTGGGATCTTCCCAGACCAGGGCTCGAACCCGTGTCCCCTGCATTGGCAGGCAGATTCTCAACCACTGCGCCACCAGGGAAGCCCGCATGTGTGTTTTTGAATTATGATTTTCTCTGGGAATATGCCCAGTAGTAGGATTGCTGGGTCACTTGGTAGTTCTATTTTTAGTTTTTTAAGGAACCTCCATACTGTTCTCCACAGTGGCTTTATCAATTTACATTCCCACCAACAGTGAAAGAGGGTTCCCTTTTCTCCACACCCTCTCCAGCATTTATTGTTTGTAGATTTTGTGATGATGGCCACTCTGACTGGTGTGAGGTGATATCTCATTGTAGTTTCAATTTGCATTTCTCTAATAATTAGTGATGTTGAGCATTTTTTCATGTGTTTGTTGGCCATCTGTATGTCTTCTTTGGAGAAATGTTAATTTATGTCTTCCAACCATTTTTTGATTGGGTTGTTTGTTTTTTTGATATTGAGCTGCATGAGTTGTTTGTGTATTTTAGAGATTAATTCTTTGTCAGTTGCTTCGTTTGCAAATATTTTCTCCCATTATCAGGGTTGTCTTTTTGTCTTGTTTATGGTTTCCTTTGCTGTGCAAAAGCTTCAAGTTTAATTAGGTCCCATTTGTTTATTTTTGTTTTTATTCTCATTACTCTAGGAGGTGAGTCAAAAAAAGATCTTGCTGTGATTTATGTCATAGAGTGTTCTGCCTGTGTTTCCTCTAAGAGTTTTATAGTGTCCTGTCTTACATTTAGGTCTTTAATCCATTTTGAGTTTATTTTTGTGTATGGTATTAAGGAGTGTTCTAATTTTATTCTTTTTCATTTAGCTGTCCAGTTTTCCCAACACCACTTATAGAAGAGGCTGTATTTTCTCCATTGTATATTCTGGCCTACTTTGTCATAGATTAGGTGACCATATGTGTGTGGGTTTATCTCTGGGCTTTCTATCCTGTTCCATTGATCTATGTTTCTGTTTTTGTTTTTCTGCCAGTACCATACTGTCTTGATTACAGTAGCTTTGTAGTATTGTCTGAAGTCAGGGAGCCTGATTCCTCCAGCTCCTTTTTTTTTTGCTCAAGATTGCTTTTGCTATTTGAGGCCTTTGGCTCATTTTAGTGAACCAATATCTTAGTGTTTGTGTATACTAAAATAATCACTCAAATAACAGAACAGTTGTAGCACTGTTTGTTGTGTTATTTGAAAGACTGCTTTAGTATTAATAACATGTATCTTTAATTTATCAAATTCTACCTCCATGTAATATTATACTACCTCATGTATGGTAAAGTAACCTTAAAACATTATACATTTATTTTTCCTCTCCTGCCCTTTGTGCTGTCATTGTCATACGTTTTGTGTCTACATATGTTATTAAGCTCCCAGATACATTGTTCTTATTTTTTATTTAAACAGCCAGTTATCTTTGGAAGAGATTTAAATAATAAAAAGTTTTACATTTATCCATGTAGTTATCATTTCTGGTGGCCTTAATTTTTTTGTGTTGATCTAGCTTTCAATCTGGTAATATTTTCCTTCTGCTTAAAGGACCTCCTTAATATTTCTTATAGTGCAGATCTGTGATGAGGAACTATTTCACATGTTATACATCTTGAAAAGTCATTGTTATACCTTTATATTTGGAAGATATATTGACCAGGTAAGAAATTATAGGCCAAATCTCCCCCCAGTACTTAAAGATGCTGCTCCACTGTTTTTTTTTTTTTTTTCCCACTGTTTTTTTTCTTGCATTGTTTCTGACAATAAATGGGTTACCATCCTTATCTGTGTTTCTCTGTATGTTGTGTGTCTTTTGCTCTGACTGCTTATAAAATTTTCTCTTCATCACTGGTTTTAAGCAATTTGATTATGATGAGGCTTGTGTAGTTTTCTTAATCTTTAATGTGTTTGGGATTAGCTAAACATCTTAGCCTAGTGATTTATAATTTTCATCACATTTGGAAAAATTTCAGCCATTATCACTTCACAGATCTTTTTATCCCCTAAACCTCCACACATCTTTTCAGGGATCCCAACTGCATGTTATTTATCTGCTTGAAGTTGCAACCTAGAAACTTTCTCCAGGCAATAAGTTAGGGCGATAGCAGGGCTCATCTCCCTTTCCCCCCATCTTTTAGTGTTTTGAACCGAATTCCAGTGTCTTAAGTATCATTGCCTGATATACTTTGTCCCTATTTTAGTTGTTTCACACAGGAAAGTAAATGCAGTCCCTGTTACACCATCTTTACCAGAAACCGAAGTCTCCAGAATTCCTCTTAATTTCTGGTGAGAAAAAAGTATTGGACAATTTCATGAGCCCTAAAGTGAATTCTCTTCTTAAAGGCAGATACATGTGAAACAAAATTATATTGCTGTTTGGTGATAGTGAATGCATATCAAGGGAAAATTCCCGTAACTTTTAAATGAATAAAGACAAAATCTAAACATGTTATTCCTCAAAGAAAAGAACATAGAAAGCAAGGGAGAAAAATATATGACCCTTAACTTGTATATATAATCAAGGAAAACATCTGATTAATAGTGAAATCTGAAAAGTTTGAAATTGATTTGTTTTCAGTCCTCTTTATATACATTATCAGAGAAAGGAACAAATACAATACTGTATATTTGTACAATGAAATTCTGTAAAATGGTAAAAATGAATGGAGAATATCTATATGTATAAATATGGTGATAATAGTGATACTTTCAGAAACAAGTCTTTGTGCAGGCAAAATATATAAGACAGAATCAAGAAGACTTAGAAACAGTGTGAAGTGTGGCAGGTAAGTTGTAGATTTGGTGGTAGATTAGGTAATTCTTATCTGATGATTTTGTTTCCTCAAGAGCATGTAAGACAAATAAAAGTGAGTTGCAAAGATACTGGGAATATGAAAACAGAGAAGTTGTAAAATATCTGCCTTGAACAGTGGAAAAGTAGATTTTCTATGGCATTGGAGAGTTGCCAACTAGCAATGAATGAATGGCATATTGGTATGATTTTCTCCATTCAGCTGTTCACAGAGTGGCTAATACTAGATTTAACTAACCATGAGATTCTGCCAGGTGAGAAAGACAGATGGTGAGAGGAACAAAGGAATAAGGGGTGCTGCATCCTAGAAGGAAAAAAGAAACCTTGTAAAGCCAATTAATTTGAGCTTTCAATAGTATAAAATATTTATCACAGTGGGGAAAGTGACATTTCACAGATCAGGATTTCTGACATGGCAGACTTAAAATAATGGATGGATTGCCTCTGTGGATGTTGAATTTGCCTTGACTTATTATGGAACTAGGGCTAATAAAGATCTAGACAGATTATCAAGTACTGAAGTCTTCAACAAATTGAGGGACTTAGATGGGTGCAAGAGATTTTGAGTGATATAGGTTTATCACAGATATTTCAAAGGATCTATGGATTTTTGAAAGATAAAAGTGGACTATGTTGCAGAAGCTATGGGTAGAGGATATAGGCTAAGGAACTGATGGATGGCATGGATAAGACTCAGGGCCCATGAAAGCCAGAGATAAGTGGGGTAGAGTCAAGTCAGCAAGAAGCAGGATCATTGAGATTACAACCCACCTCTTACTCCAAAGTACACACTTTTATTATGCAGAGAAGGCAGAGTTCTTCACGTTTAATCTGCAGCCTTAAGCAAAGTGTGACAGCATGAATCCTCAACAGCAGGCAAGATCAACCGTATTTTTATAGGTGTCAGCATTTGTACTCAGGGACTAGATCAACTAGCAAGACTTTGAAAAGCTACAGAAGGACCAGAAGTCATATGAGGAGAAAACTTTAATGTCTCCTATGAGGGAGAAAACACCTGTAAGGTACCCTCCAGGAAGAATACTAGAGATAGGTTAGCAAGATAATTCAGAAAAAAATTAGACATTTACTCAAAAACAACTGTTTAACACTGAAGGAGGCAATTTTTTAACCAAAGAAATTGTCTTAGCTTCATATCTACTCTTTTCTATACCTCCTCTCTAAGCAGTATTATAACTTTAGAAGAAGTTTAATTTTATTTTAGAAAATTTAGAAGCTATATGAAAAACACTATAAACATGCAAATTATTTATCCCACCTAAGTTACACACACAGATACACACAAATAAAAAAATATAGTCTCTCTTTCTCTCCTCCTCCTTTTATTCATCACTGTATTCTAGCTACTTAAACAATTACTGTTTCGGCCTAGGTTACATATTTGTTAATTAAATGAATATACACATGAATTTAATATATGATAAAGGAACCATCACAAAAGAAAATAAAGAATAATGAGGAGAAAATAATTAGAGACGCAAAGAAAATTAAAAGAATCATAAGAAACTGTTTTGTTCTATACTATACCAATATATTTTTATACCTGGATGACTTTATGAAAAAATTAAACTTTTAAAAATTTATGCAAAACAGAATTAAAGCTCATAGAAGCAAAAAATATAAGGACAGGGAGAACACTGTCAAAGGGCTACCCCCATCTCCTAAAATACCATACCACGATATTTTACAGATGAATTTTACCAAAACTCAAAATAATATACAATCCCTTTGCTATTTAAAATCTTTCAGAATTAAGTAAATGAGGTTTCAACTTCTTTAATAAGTACAGCAAAACATTAACAGTAAAATTGGGAAAAATAGAACAAAAGGAATATAGTAAATGCCAACAAAAATATCCTTAAAGCATTAGCAAGTAGAATCCAGCAACACATTAAACACGTACTTAAATACAACCAACTGAACTCCATAGCAGGAATGCAAAGATGGTTTAACATAAAAATCTGTTAACATAATTTAACATGTGAAAGAAGAATCATATTATCTCTCTCCATAGATGCTGAAAATTCAGTATTATTGTTGATTAAAAGAGTAAATTGATAGTATTTTAACATGCAAAACATGTGCCTCTCAACCCGAAAGCTGAATCATGATTAGCTGGTAATACAAGAGACGCTCTTGGAGACAGGAACGACTTAGCTACCCACATTACTGCCATTATTAAACATTATTCCAAGAGTACTAGTCAAAACAATTGAGAAAGAGGAAAAAAATGGAGGACTGGGATTCTGAGAGAGATTAGTTTTTTTCTGGTTCACGTGGTTGTGTAATCAAGGAAAACACTTATTTCTTTGGACCTAATTTTTCGTTAATATAATGGAGTGACTATGAGAGACAGGAGTAGGAAATAACAGTTTTCTCTTGTAAGTAGCCAAGCTGGATTCCTCTATCAGCCTCCCTCTTACCCCATTTGAAAACCAGGACTTAATTAATACATCGTGTTTCTACTAGCTTTATATCACGTTTACTGACACTTGTATCTTAATAAAAATGAATCTCAAATGGCTTAGTGGTGTAGCTAGAGTCAGCCATTATTTGACATCAGTCTTAAGAAGTTTTCTTGCCTGTTTGTAGAGGCAAATTTGCATTCAAGGGCACTTTCTCAGAAGGGATAAAACATGGAGTCGTGATGAAAGGAGAAAATTGCCTAGCCAGTTATATTATATTTAATTCTTATGGCAATAAGTAACACGTGATCTGTTTTTTTCAAAAAGAAATTTTAGGGAGCAATGTCCAAATTCAAGGAGACTTAGAAAAGAGATATTCTGTTGGAAGTTTAGAAAAATGACAATATTTTTCAATATAAATTGTTTAATATTTTATAAACTGTTGTTTAAAAGTAAAGTCACATATTTTAAATTTAGTCAATGTGAGCATTTAGGAGTTGATGTTCACAAAACCAGTACAGATGCTTTCTAAGTGTGAAAGAAAAAAATAGGTAAACTAAAGTTTGTTGAACTTTAGGCAGTGAGATTAATTATTTTTTACTTTCAATTTAAGAGAAACAAACCATTTGTTGTTTTGTTTTGCTTCCAGAATGTAATTTATCTTGTGCCAAAGAGAGCCAACAGTGAATCCAAATCAGACAATGAATGTAGAAAACATGGTTTTCTACCCAAACACCACTAAAATAATGGCAAAAATACACAAAAAAATCATAAACCCATGAGACAAAAGAGAATGGGTAGGAGTGAGGGGGATAAAATAGTGGATAATGGAGATCAACATAATATTTTAAAATATAACTAAAATGGAGAAATGGCAACTCACTAAGCAAACTAGAAAAACCTGAGATTTTAGTTTACATTTTGTAGTGAAGATTAATCAAGAAATAATCTGATTTATCCCACAGGATCTTGGGATTGGCAGCATATCTCAGCATATTGGAGTATGGGATATAGTGATGGGGGGGGGGTAGAAGCAAAGAATGTTTGAAGGTGGTAATACAAAGCAATTAGGTGACTTGTTCTATTTCTCCACTCCAAACAACTGACAGACTACTCCCTGCTCAACTCCAGCAGAGGTCTGCATGTTTATTTTTCTGCGATGATGGACCAGAAGGACTCTGGATTTAGGGATAGTGGGCACTGTTGAGCAAGATGGTGCTATACTCAGATCATGGGTTTATATCTCCATAGGTGGAGAGTGAAAGATTCCTCCGCAGAAACTGGCAAAACCAAGAAAAAAGCTAGTAAGATATTAGTTCAGCAGTCCTACACATTGAGGCCCTTCAGCTAATAAGCTCTCCTCACCTAAAGTAAGATGATAGTCAGCTTTAGGAATACTGAACAGCATAGCCAATGATCACTAGATATTTGAGAACATCTCTTACATGGAAGACAGAGACCAAAACAAGAACTCAGAGGAGGCTGAACCAATTCAGGAGATTGAAAAAGTCTACAATGTAAAAGGAATAATCAGAACAAAAAAGAACTCTTGAAAATAAAATGTGATAACAGAAATTTAAAATATAAATATATAAGGGTTAGAATATAACGTTGAAGAGATCATCCAGGAAAGAAAATAAAAGCCAAAGAGATAGAATATTGGAGCATACATGATCATCTGATTTACAAAAAAGGACATCACTGCAAATCCACTTGTTAAAAATGGTCTTAGGGGGCTTCCCTGGTGGCGCAGTGGTTGAGAATCTGCCTGCCAATGCAGGGGACACGGGTTCGAGCCCTGGCCTGGGAAGATCCCACATGCCTCGGAGCAACTAGGCCCGTGAGCCACAATTACTGAGCCTGCGCGTCTGGAGCCTGTGCTCCGCAACAAGAGAGGCCGCGATGGTGAGAGGCCCGCGCACCGCGATGAAGAGTGGCCCCCGCTCGCCGCAACTGGAGAAAGCCCTCGCACAGAAACGAAGACCCAACACAGCCATAAAATAAATAAATTAATTAATTAATTAAAAAAAAAAGGTCTTAGGAAATAATGCCTTTCGTTTGCTTATCTAAATTAAAAAAATCTTGACTCCCTACTGTACACTATACACCAGAATTAATTTGACATGGATCACAACCTAAATGTAAGAAATAAAATAAAAGAGTTTTTGGGGAAAATTAGGAAAGTATATTCACAACTTGAATAATCAAATAATTTTAAAATAAGGCACAAAGCACTAACCATTAAACTATTTGAAAAATTAAAAACTGAAATTCACTAAAATTCATAAATTTTGTTCAGTTTTCAAAGTTTTCCACTAAAAGACATGTACAATAAAGTTTATGGCAGTTTTGTTCATAATAGCCCAAGACTAGAAATAACCTAAATGTCCATTAACAGTTGAATGAATAAATAAAAGGTATTATATTCATATAATCAAATACAACACTGAAATAAAGAAAACCACTTTGTTATGTGCAGTGTATTGATGTATCTCACCAATATATGGCTGAGTGAAAGAATTCAGACCCAAAAGAGTATATGATTCTCTTTATATATTGTTCAAAACAGGCAAAATTAATCTGTGATGATAGATGTCAGATTACTGGTTACCTATAGGAGTATTGACTGAGAGAGGGCAGGACGAAGTCTTTGGGTGTTGGGCATATTTTATATCTTGATTTGGAACATAGTGTATAGATATATACATATGCAATAATTCATCAATATGTGTACTTAAATTGTGTGCACTTTATCTCATAAAGGGTGAGTCTTAACAGTAAAAGAAAAAAGAGAGAAAATGAAAAGCAAATCAGAGTATCCTTCTAGGAGAACTGTTATAGTCCTTAAGGTTGTTAATCAATATTCTGGTTGTCTTCCTTTGAGGGACCTTGTGGGATTACACCTTCCCATTTGCAGTTAGGCATAGACGTGGTACTTTCTGTGTCTGATAAAATGTGAATACAAATGCAAGTTACTTCTGGGTGGATGTTTTTAACAGCATATGGCTTGCTGTGTTGTCATTTCTCTGGTGTGGTCTTGAGATCTTTTGGTGGGTGGAGACTGTCACTTTAGCCTCTGTGTAAGGTCAGCATGGAGCAAAGCCCTCAGCTGGTCTCTTTCAGACTTACGGAGTCAATGAGAGACAAACCTTTGCTGTATTATTAAACCACTGATATTTGGGTTTGCTTTTTAGTGCAACACAATACAGCTCATTTTGACTCATGCTGGAGCCCAGTGTTCAGAAGGACAGAAAATGGTCAAGGAAATAAGGCAAAAACATTTTCTAGAATTGATGAACTTTAATTTCCAGATTGAGAGCCCCTCCTAGAGCTGAGTACAGTAAATGAATGGAACAAGACCCACATAATGCATGCCACTGTGACATTTTAGAATACAGGAGTAAAGAGACTATCCTGAAAGCTCCCAGAGTGGGGTACAAAAGGATCACAAAGAATTAGGAATCACAAGAGACTTGGAGTTCTCAATATCAACTCTGGAAGCTAGAAGATAATGAAACTTTCAAAATTCTTTAAAAAACATTTACAGTTTGGTTTTATATCCCAGCCAGTCTTTCAGTCGAGTGAGTATATAAAAATAAAGACATTTTTAAAGAGAGGCAAAGCCTCAAAAAATGTATCTTTAGCTTACCCTTTCTCAGCAACCTACACTATTGTCCCTCCTTCTTTCTCACTAATAAAACTGCTAAAATAAAGACCTCAATTTCCTGTTCCCTTACAAATCGGTGTGGCCATGTGATGAAGTACTGCCTATGGGATTTAAGTGGAGGTAGTGTGTACAAATTCCAGGAAGTGTTTTGAAAGGGAATGCTCTTGCCCTTCCTCTTCCTTTTCTGTAGTATACACATAACAACGGCGGAAGCTCGGGCAGCCATCTTTCACTGTAACCTGGTGTCCCGGGAAATGAAAAGCAAACAAGGCAAAGCAATGAGATCAGAGGATCACTTTACCCCGGGACCACTCTTTTGACAGTGATAACTAGACTCTTGTTTGACCCCTTATGTTGAGTTTCTGTTTCTCAGAAACAAAGGGAATTCTCGCTCAAAGGGATTCTGTGAAAGGGCATTGAATACAAGTGACAGAGGAGATCTCCAGAACTGATAATGAAGAAAAATCTTAGGTTTTGAGGGTGTGGTGTTCAAAAAGGGCTATACCTTATTTTTTATCATAGAAAGTCAAAATGTAATATCTGAAATTGGAACATTTTGATTTAGCAACATAAACACATTATTTAGGAATATGAGTTTAAAATACCAGAGAGAACATCTAAGAGGGCCAAAATGAGTTGCCTTTGGGGAGTAGAAAGCAAAGGTGAAAAGGGGTGAAAATGGGTGACACAGAGGAATGTTATTTTCCATTATGAGCCCTGGTGAACTATTAGATCAATTAAACTCTGTAAATGTATTACCTTATCATTTACTATATTTATAGTGATAAACACGAAAAATTATTTTTAAAAATGAAATAGATATTTAAACCTGTGATCTGTATTTTTCTACTGCATCTGTATGAGAATGGTAAGAAAGTTCTATTGTTTGTGCTAGTTGACTTACCAGAAGGTGATTTAAAGAAATGGCATTCTTAAATTGAGAGACAAAGGTCAAAGACAAGCAACGCCTTAGCTGTTAAAACATATATCATGAAGCATGGATCCTTAACTGCATACAGAGGCAGTCCACGGGGAGTGAGGAGGAGTGCCTTTAGTTTGTATCTGTGACTTATTGCTATGACATGACACTATTACATTTTGGTTTTTAGCATTTTTAAAGAGGAAGTAATAGTTATGAGAGATGAAGAACTCAGAATTAAGTACTGTAGTTATACACAGAAGGGTAATTTGGTTTTGATGTATTGGCTCAAGCCTGTTAACTAATAATACCAAATTTTAAGTAGCATCTCACCAGTATGAAAAAGAGGTAGCATCATTATTAATGTCTAAACTATAGTGTGTTTCACACAGGATTATGGTAAAGGTCAGGCCATGTTTCTCTGAATTAAAAGCTATTCTGAGCTATCGCATTCCTAATCAACTGAGACCTAAAGGTGCATAGCTCAGTTATAATGAGGCACAATGAATTTAAATAAACTGCAAGATACTGTATAGTGATTTATATGTGCACTGTGGTATCCTTTTAACTCATTAGCAATGAATGATTCTATGTGTTTGCAACTGTTTTTTGCTGTATGACTATTTTTTAATCACAATATTTCTTAGTAAAAATGCCTTACGCTCCCATTTCTTCCTGTTTGTGTAAAGTAAAAGGTAATGGGTGCTCCTGGCATGTACCCAAACATGAGTTACAGCAGAAAGGAACCAGCAAATATCCACTCAAATAAATTTCATAAATTAACCATTTGTAACTATGCTTACATGTTTATGGTTTCATGGTATAGAATTGCCATGGGAATTGAGAATAAGAACTGAAGGTTATATGTAGGTTTCTGAATTATACATCAGGCTTATTTTTGTGGAGGAATTAAAAAAAATCATTAAACACATTTGAGCATCTATTAAATAACACCAAAATTTAGCCAGAAACTTTCTGCTTAATAATTCAGAAGTCTTGTTTACCATCTTCCATCATCTTATGTATACCCAATAATTTTTGTAAACGACATATCCCTATAGCTTGCTCATATATCAGGTTTACATAAACTATGGGGTTTATTTCATTTAGTAAAAGCCTTTTGTTTTCTTTATTTCTAGATTAAGAGAAAATCTTATGCATGGCATGCATGATCAAACATTTAACTTAAAAAGGGGAGTGATTGAATTGATAAAATTCTCTTTATAAATGGCTCAATTATATCTACTTTTTGTGGTGGTCAAAAGAGA
The DNA here is from genome assembly GCF_009873245.2 of Balaenoptera musculus. Classification (NCBI taxonomy): domain Eukaryota; kingdom Metazoa; phylum Chordata; class Mammalia; order Artiodactyla; family Balaenopteridae; genus Balaenoptera; species Balaenoptera musculus. The sequence continues at coordinate 72,467,484 of NC_045787.1, forward strand.
CTAGTTATAAGATCCTGAGAAATCTGTTTCTCCTAATGCTTAGGAAATCTATCCATATTATATTTATCTTAAGTTATGCTCTCTACACTTTAAATAGCCTCACTACTCCTAAAATTGAGTCAATTTAATACGACTGGGCCATTGTATTAAAACAGGATTTTTGTCTTGGGGTTCAACTGCTTTTGAGTTTCATTATCAATTACTTATCCTTCCCATTCTTTTTCTTGGTGAGTTTTTGCCTAATATACACTTGGCCTTGTACTTATTAATTCTAGAATAATGTGACAGATGTTTCTAAATATTCCTCAATATCTATTCTCCTTTCTTTCCTTTTAGAAATAGGAGTAAAGTTATACTTAGCTAAATGGCCATCCTACTACAAACTTCATTTCTCAGTCTCCCTTGAAGCTAGGTATTACGGGCTGAATCGTGTCCTCTCAAAATTTATGTGTTGACATTCTTACCCCCCGTACCTCAGAATGTGACTTTTTTTGAAGATTGGGTTTTTAAGAAGGAACTTAAGGTTAAACGAGGTCATTAGCATGGGCCCTATGCCAATATGGTGTCCTTATAAGAAGAGGAGTCTAGGAGACTGACAAATATACAGGAAAGACCAAGTGAAGACACCAGAGAAGGCACCATCCATAAGCCATGGAGAGAGGCCTCAGAGGAAACCCACCCTGTTAATACCTTTATTTCAGACTTCTAGCCTTCAGAATTGTAAGGAAAATAAATTTCTGCTGTAAACCACTCAGTTGGTGGTACCTTGTTATGGCAGCCCTAGCAAACTAATACAGTAGGAATGGCCATGGGATTGAGTTTGGGTTACTGGGGTATAAGCAGAAGTGATGTGTGAAGTTTCTAGATAATTTCCTTAAAAGACAAGGTGGAATACTCTGCCTTATCTCTTTTTCCTTTCTCACAGTCTTGAACACAGATATGGTAGGGACTCCACTTTGAGTGTTCAAATAAGAACAACACATTGGGCGTGGTAGAGCAACAAGATGGAAAAAACCTGGCCCCTGAATGACCTTGTAGAGAAAAGCCAGCCAGCCAGCCAGGCAGAACTACTCATACCTGGACTATTATGTAAGAGATAAGTAAACTTTTGTCTTTTGTAAGCCACTGAATTTTTTGGGTCTCTATTATTGTAGTTTAGCTTTTAACCCTAACTAATAAAACATGTATGGCATAAGTACCAGGCACAGGACTGCTATTCTATTTCTATTTTAATTTTTCATTTATATTCCATATGTAATAAATAATACAGTTATATAAAATAAACTATAACATTTATAATTTAAATATATAAAATTATAATATCCATATACTTTTTGATTGTATATTACATTGTCTCACAACTACCATTTTCATTACAATTTCCTTGCAGGTCTAGCAGTAATATATCTAAAGGATACTTGTCTTTCTTTCCTTTTCTTGGTCGTTCTCAGGTGGTCTTTATGAACTATTATTAAACTCAGTTTCATCCTTCGTGAAGGCCATCTGAGGGACCAAAGATATCACATAGTCATCATTGTACGTTTGGAAGATGGAGTCCATCCATCATCACATACCCCTGGCTCCTATCCAAGCACTTATCTGAGGTGTTTCTGATTAAGTTCTATTATTATTATTACTATTATCAATATTTCACCAAATTATGAAGCTGGAAGGCATGGCCTTTTTTCCACAGGCTTAGTGATTTTCCACACATTTACTTCAAATCATGCCATGTGATTTTTTTTTATTAACAGATGTTGATAACCATGGTATGTGAGTTCAGTGGACATAATACCCACCCCTGCCATCTCCTACTAGTTTCTAATCATACTAGATGATTTATAGTAATTTTAAGGACCTTCATTATACAGAGCTCTTTTCTTATTGTTTTTGTAGTCAGAAAGTCCAACTCTCTTTCTAACCTAACTCTATATAATATTGCTGCTCTTTTTTGTTATCTGTTATGTGTTGAATAAGTGTGTCTTAATGCTTAAAACCTAAGATTTGCAACAAAAGGAAAGATGATGCTCCTGGAATGAAGTAGTGCATCAAATGCTGCTAGTAGCCATTTAAAAATTCTTTCCATTGTGACTTACATAAAATAACTTGCAAGCAAAGCAGCCTCACAAACACGTGTTCAACTGGAGTCCTGTTGGGAACTAAAAGATGGGCAGTTTCTTGCTCTCTAAAGAAAAGGATAAGTTTAGCTTGACTGAATGGTGGTAATTCCATCTCCCCACTCTTGGATTAAGTGCTTAACCCACTGGAAGTCTGTGATCTGATTTGAAGTCCCTAGCTTCAAAAGATTCTCCACATGAGACCTATTCACATAAACCTGAGTTCCTCTAAATAGAAAAAAAAATCTGCATTTACTCTTAATTTTTTTTTTTCAGTTGATGAAATGTTTTGGAGCATCAATAGGATTTTGATAGTACCATAATTTCTTCTCAAATGCAGTACTGGGAAAGTAGAGCTTGAAGGTCCTGGCACATAGGGTTCTGTTCCATGGAATTCAGGCAGGAAGGTGATAGTAAATCACTCTTAGGGCTTTTTGAGGTGCTTTCCTTGTCCTGCCATCAGATCAACTCTCATTCTAAGAAATAATGAATTGAGTTTGTAAGGGGGTTTTAACATGCCCAAATAAACATTTATTCTTTGAATTTTGAATGGGAAATGCAAATTTTTTGACTATCTGAACCCTGAAGAGTTCACTCAATTTGATAATTTCAGATTTAGTTAGGTAATTGGGCATAGTTCTTGGTGGAGTAGGGCAAATAAAATACTCTTGGCTTGAGTGATCACTTTAATAAAGTGAGTTTCTTCCTCTCCATTAACTTTTGTTGAAAAATAATTCATTTAAAATGAGAGTTGAAATCACCCTAGTCCTAAAACATCTCATAATTGAACGTTCCCCCACTCTCCAAATTAACACAGTAAAGCAAGGAAAAAAAGGAGGCCTAAATACAAGCAAGCATTTAACAGATACCCAGAAGGTTTGAGCTTCTGACATTGTATATGTATTTATGTTGTTAATTACCATCAGTATATGCTGTATGCTGAGTATTACAATATATGAAAATAGAATTATGTGAAAATTTTAGACTCAGACTTTATGGAATTAATAGTCTAAGGGGGACATTTCTTTTATAATGACATATTCAGGTATGTTGTGGTTGAAAGATTTCAAAGTCTAGCTAGATTCCTAAAATATTTGGAAGAAAAATCCATTCATTTGTTCAGAAAATATTTGTTAAGCAAGTACTACATTCTGATTAAAATGGCCTTAAGTTTCCCCTCAACTTTACTAAATTTTAGACAAGTTTCTTTCTGAATATAGGCCCCTGACCTCCCTTTTCATGGAGCATTTACTTTAGAAAACTTTCAGTTATAAATTCTTTCTCTGCCCCTTTGATATGTTACCCTTCTCCCAGCTCTTGCCAGTTTTACAACCCAGGAATATCTTTCTGAAGAACCTGGCAGCCGTCTCTTTGACATATAATCATCAAAAAGATAGCATCCTTAAAAAACAGAAATTTTGCAACTCAGAAATAACCTTGTAAACAGTAAAGAGCCTGTTTTACTCCAAAGAAGAATCTAAAATTTGAGTTAAAAAAAGAAAGATAGCATCCCTATCTTTCAGTCTTTGTGGGAGGCTAGGAGCCTAACTTCGATTAGTGCCAATTAGCAGACATAGATTGCCTAATCACATTAACTACCCTCCTCCCTAACATTGTCCAATACTTTTCCTCTAGCTTGCCCCAGTACTTAAGATCTCTCCCATTTTTTGTTTCAGTTGAGTTCATTCTCTGTCCCCTATTGCAATAGTCTTGAAAAAAGTCTTCCTTTCCTATTTAACTTGTCCAATGTAATTTTTCTTTGACAATTCCAAATCCTGTATTAATAGGGAATAAAAATAAGACATGTTTGGGATAGGTGTTGTCCTTGCCCTCAAAGATCTTAGAAACTATTAATGCTGTAACAATTTCTTGAATGTAGAGGCAGCTTCAAGGAATGCTTCAAATGTATATTGCAGATTCCATTTAATTTACATTTGAATTTATCCACAATCTTGGGTATTCTAGAGGTCCTCCAGACTGATGATGGTTATCTGAAAGTTTCTGAATCAGAACCCATCCCAAATTTACACTCAAAACCAGGTTTACATGCAGGATGAATAATGGTGTTATTTAGAACGTAATAAAATGGTATTTTACTTAGAAATATCTTCACCAGGATTATTGGATGATTGAAATCCCATATGTAGACATATGTTACTTTGTATTAACAATTACCTTTCTTTCACTTTCTTTTCAAATATGATAATTAAGTAGTTTATATCTTAGCATGAAATAATACATCATATAGTCCTTTGCAACATGAGGGAGCCAGGGTATCATAGGAACTTTGGGAAGTTGGGCTAGAGAGGAGTAGAGGGAGAAGAATACTGAGAGTGCAGTTCTTGAAAGATTTCTGCAGAACTAATAGGTGTTGTTGAAGTTTTATTAAATAATTCACATAAAATGGATGCTCATAGAAATCAAAAGCATTAGCATTATTTGTAAAATTAGAGAATGACAATGGTAAAAAAAAATGGATTGATTTGGGATCAGGACTAAAACTTCCAAAAGTACTTGATAAAATGTGCTTATTTTTCTTGCTTTTTGCTTCGGTATATCTGTTTCTTACTATCTACTGGGACAAATGTGTTTTGGCTTCTCCCAATATAGCTTCTCCCAATATAGGTATACATAGTTACCTTTCTGTTTCTCTCTTCTTTCTCCGTTAATCTCTATCTAACTTTCCTTCTAAAAGTGAAATACTTGTGTGTATATGTTTGTATGTACGTTTATTTTTAGCTTTAATGAGGTATAATTGACAAATAAATTTATAATATATCTAAAGTGCATGATGTGATGATTTGATATGTGTATATGTTTTGAAAAGATTCCCACAATCTACTAAAAATTAATACATCCATCACCTCACATATTTCCCTTTTTTTCCCCAAGATTACATATATAAGTGATACCATGATGTAGTATTTGTCTTTCTTTGTCTGACTTATTTCACTTAATGTAATGCTCTCCAGGTTCATCCATACTGTCATAAATGACAGGATTTCCTTCTTTTTTAAGGCTGTAGATAATATTCCACTCTATGTGTGTGTGTGTGTCTGTGTGGTATAAAATACTGTTTTTTTATACATATATGTATATATACAGATATATGTAACTTTTTAAATCAATTCATCCACCGACAGGCATTTAGCTTATTCCCATACCTTGGTTATTGTGAATAATGCTGCAATGAACATGTGAGCACAGTTATCACTTTGAGATAATAAATTCTTTAGCTTTGGATATATACCCAGAAGTGGGATTGCTGAATAATCTGGTACTTCTAGTTTTAATTTGTTGACGAATCTCTATACTGTACAGAGGTGAATTATTTTTAAAGTAATGTAAATGTGTGTAATATGAAGAAATCCCATCTGATGGGAACATTAGCCTAGGAAGGGACTTGCATTTGCTGTATGTCAATCTACAATGCCCTGCCCACAGGCCTTCATATGGCTACCTTCTTTTTGTCATTCATATCTCAGCTCACATTACCTCTTTTTTGAGGTCTTTCCTAGTTGCCAAAGATAAAGTAGCTGCATCCTCATACTCTGCTAAAATCACAGATAGATTCTGTCCCACCAGTCTAGTTTATATTATTCTTCAGAGCATTTATTACTACCTGGTATTATTCTTTCTCTAATTTATTTACTTCTTTATTAACTGTTTCCCCCATTAGTAAATAAGCTTCATGAAGTAATGGATATTGTGCATTGTTCAGTGTTATTTAGGAAGTCCCCAAATTATTGCTGATGCATAGTGCACTCTCAATAATTAAGGAAACGTCATATTAAATTCTTTTTTTTGCCATAAGTATATTAACTCATTTCTCTCTCCCTTTCATCATGAATTAATTCACCATTATTTGAATTCCATGTTTTATATTTACACTAAAAATTTCTTCTTCTTTTTCCAATTAAGGCTTCTAAATTCTAGTTGAGGAATAAATGTTTGTTTGCAATTGTGTTTATTTTCCATTTTGTATTTGTGGCCTAGACCGTTGGGAAAATACATGAAAACTAGAATCTGTCTTATTATGAACAATTTATTTCAAAAATATGAAGGTTATATAAGGAACAGGGCTTTATCAAAACTTAATTTGTAGGATGAAAGGAGTTGACAGGTTCCATCACCAACTCATATATGCAGTATGAAAAGATTAGTCCCCATGAGAGGTCCTTCAAAGACATACTTTCTGGTTTTGTTTACTACAATCCAGTTTGCTTTGTTCTGTAGGTTGCTTAATATATCATTTGGTTCTACATGTTTCTTTTTCCTGATATTTCTTTTATACTGTCAGATCCTGCCATGTCCATTCAAATAGAAAATTGTCTGAAACTACCTAAGTCACAACAAATCTGCTGTGTGAATAAAATCTTTATGGAGAGATGTGAGGTTTCCAAGGCACATGCATAATAGAAATTCAATATCACTTCATTTGAGTACAGGCAGAACTACCAATAGCTTCATATCACAGAAACCCACAAATTTGTGCTAAGAAAAGAATGATTACGACAGAATGCCAGGCCTGTGTATGGGAGCCTGGTAATGTATTCCACAGTCAGCAGTGTGAGTCACCCCAGGGTGCTGGTGTTAGGAGAGAGGGCCACTTCCGAATTCACAGTGGTATTAGAAGCTTCTAGTATTAATCAAATCTGTTTTTTAATAACATATTCCTCAGAATAAAAGTTAAATTCAAATAGGAAAAATGGCAATCTGTAAAAGCTGCTTTAAAATGGAGAATCTGGCATTAGCTTCTTTAACTTTAGTGCCAATGAAGCAGTTAACAAAAAAAGAAAAAAAGCTTATAAATACAAAGTTTAATATGTTATCCATTTTTTGCTTAAAGTATTAATAAGTAATTCTCTGGACAAAAACTAAGGTAGGAAAAATGTCTTACGTGTTTGTGAGCATGTGTACAGAAAGGAAGAGAGAGAGAGAGAGCTCAAATGGGATTAGAATAAATATTAAGAAATTTATTGTCTCCTTTCTCCTTAGGATAATTTGTTATAATAAATGTTGCTGAAAATAAGCAGGGAAAAAGTTAAGGTTAATGAAGATTAAAATTATTTAAGGGCTATTTTAGACCAATTTATGATTAAATTTACCTTATGTAGACTATGACATCTAAGAATATAACTAATATAAACTTTAATACAATGAATTATGTTTGCATCAATATCTTTCACTTTGGGTGATATTTTTTCAACAACATTTTTACCTAATACCTACATTATCAAAATAATTACAATATAAAATCTAAATTTACTATTTTAGCTAACAACATATATGAAAAAAATAATGATCTAATAATACTCCTTGGTTAGTTCATACGTCATTTTCTAAAGATTTAAATGAACAACTAAAATATATATTTATATTTATAGTTCTTAAAGTCATATTAAAGCTCAGAAGTCTAAAGTCATTATTACAATTGATCTTAATTTAGCATGAAAATGTGTGTCTATATAGTGCTCCAACTTAATAACTAGAACACTTTTGGATGACTGACACAATTATTTTTTTATAACTTCTAAAAGCAAAATAACTCATAACAATATATGATTATAAAGCAATAATTAATTAGAATCTTTGTTAGGTTGATCCAAGATCAACTATATCTACTGATTACTTTGAAATAGTTACCATTTCTATGAGATCTGAGTCACACAGTGTTAAGATAATTTTAGACAGAAATGCATTCAAGACAGAGGTGCATTTTTTAAATTGAAACATGGTAAAAGGGTACAAAATTTTAGGTATAAGATAATTAAGGTCTGAGGATCTAATGCCAAACATGGTGACTACAGTTGATAATACTGTATTATACAACTGAAATTTGTTAAGAGAGTAGAACTTAAATGGTCTCATTAAAAAAAAAAGGTAATATGTGAGGTGATGGATGTGTTAATTAACCAGTTGGTGGGAATCCCTTTACAATGTGTACATATAGGAGGTCACCAAGATGGATATTTTAGATAGCTTACAATTTTGTTGTCAGTTATACCTCAGTAAAGCTGGAAAAAAATAAAACTTGACTGTGGAATGAAAAAACAAAAATAAAAAATAAGAATCTAGCCACAAAATATGACCAGCGAAAATTCTCCAAAAAACCCTCAAAAACCCATTATTTAGCAAACAGAGTATTTTGATTACCTAAGAAAACTACTTCTATTGTGTTAACCTGATGTCTTAAGATTTAAAATGACAAACTCTAGAAGTGTAAAAAGTGTTTTTTTTCCCATTCAAGGAGTGCTGCCAACAAATTTAATCCATTTAAAGTAATTGAACCATTAGAGGGAGAGTAAGTGTGACTTGGTCTCTGAATTACTTAGGTCTCTATGAATTTTGGACCAAATCTGAAACTCTTTGAAACACTTTTAAAAAAGTGACTAAACATGAAAAATGTGATCCTAAATGGTATTGTTGAAGTAACTTTTTACCAAAAAATGAAAAATTCATGTGCTGTATTATCAAATATTTTAAAAATGTCAACTATTAATGTGATTCTGACTATACATGTAGTGAATTGGTTTGTCAAACACAATACGCTATTCATCAGTATTTCTGAACATCTATAGGATAATTATAATCATTATTTGTATTGACCCAGATAATAATAACAGCTGTCACTTACTGAACACCTGCAATTTACCCAAACACTGAGTGCTGGTATTGTATGATGTTTAAGGCTATTGACTTTTTACCCAGAAGCTGCATTCAAATCTTGTTTCTGTCACTTACTTGTTGTGGGGACTTAAGAAGATGATTTGTGCCTCAGTTACCTTTTCTGCAAAAGAGACAATAATTTTATCTGCCACATAATATTGTGGTGAGGAAGCATTAAATGAGTTAATTCATTAAACCCCTTAGACCAATAATTGGAACATAGTCAGTGTTCAATAAATTTATCAACTATCAACTATTACTTGATAGTTTAGATATTTAATCATGATAAAATATTTGTTATAATTATCTTATAGATAAGGAAACTGTGGCTACGAGATTTTATGCAAGTTGCCCCAAGTCACGTAGCCAGTAATAGAGTTAAAAACTCCCAAGTTTATGTTCTTTCCACTTTATTGCACTGTCTCCAAAGGTATTGTGAGACTCTGAATTTTCTTTTTTGGTACATTTATTTTTTTATTTTTTTAAATTGAAATATAGTTGATTTACAATATTAGTTTCAGGTGTACAGCATAGCGATTCAGTATTTTTGCAGCTTATACTCTATTAAAAGTTATTATAAGATAATGGCTATAGTTCCCTGTGCGGTACAATATATCCTTGTTGCTTATTGATTTTATACATAGTAGTTTGTATCTCTTAATCCCATATCTCTAATTTGCCCCTCTGCCTTCCCTCTACCCTTTGGTGACCACTAGTTTGTTTTTCATATCTGTGAGTCTGTTTCTGTTTTGTATATTCATTCTATTGCATTAATTTTCAGATTCCACATATAAGTGATAACATACAATATTTGTCTTTCTCTGTTTGATTTATTTCAAACAGAGAAAGCATAATATTCTCTCGGTCTGTCCACGTTGTTGCAAGTGGCAGAATTTCATAATTTCATTCTTTTATGGCTGATTAATATTCCATTTTATACACACACACACACACATACTATAGGTTCTTTATTCATTTGTCTGTTGATGGGCATTGGGGTTGCTTCCACATCTTGGCTATTATGAATTGTGCTATTATAAACATTAGGGTGCATGTATCTTTTGAAATTAGTGTTTTTGTTTTTTTCTGGATATATATACCATAGATCATATGGTAGTTCTATTTTTAGTTTTTTGAGGTGCCTCCGTAGTGTTTTCCATAGTGGCTGCACCAATTTACATTCCTATCAACAGTGTATGAGGATTTCCTTTTCTCCACATCCTCGCCAACATTTGTTATTTGTAGACTTTTTGATGATGGCCATTCTGACAGGTGTGAGGTGATACCTCATTGCTGTTTTGATTTGCATTTCTCTAATGATTAGTGGTGTTGAGCATCTTTTCATGTGCCTATTAGCCAAGTGTATGTCTTTTTTGGAAAAGTGTCTCCTTAGGTCTTCTGCCCATTTTTTGATTGGGTGGTTTATTTTTTTGATATTAAGTTGGATGAGCTGTTTATATATTTTTGGATATTAACCCCTTTTCGGTCATTTCATTTGCAAATATTTTCTCCCATTCCATAGGTTGTCTTTTCATTTTGTCAGTGGTTTCCTTTGCTGTGCAAAAGATTTTAAGCTTAATTAGGTCCTATTTATTTTTGCTTTTATTTCTTTTGCTTTAGGAGACAGACCTAAGATAATATTGCTATGATTTATGTCAAAGAGTGTTCTGTCTATGTTCTCTTCTAGGAGTTTTATGGTTTCAGGCCTAACATTTAGGTCTTTAATCCGTTTTGAGTTTATTTTTGTATATGGTGTGAGGAAATATTCTAATTTCATTGTTTTATGTGTAGCTGTCCAGTTTTCCCAGCACCACCTATTGAAGAGAGTGTATTTTCTCCATTATCTATTCCTGCCTCCTTTGTTGTAGATTAATTGACCATAAGTACATGGGTTTATCTGGGAGCTCTCTGTTCTGTTCCATTCATGTATGTGTCTGTTTTTGTCCCAGTACCATACTATTTTGATTACTGTAGCTTTGTAGGATAGTCTGAAATCAAGGAGGGTGATACCTCCAGCTTTGTTCTTTTTTTCTCAGGATTGCTTTGGCAATTCAGGATCTTTTGTAGTTCCATGCAAATTTTAGAATTATTTCTTCTAGTTCTGTGAAAATGCCATTGGTATTTTGATAGGCATTGCATTAAATCTGTAGATTGCTTTTGTTAATATTTTAACAATATTAATTCTTCCAATCCAAGAGCTCAGGATATCTTTCCATTTCTTTGTATGATTTTCAATTTCCTTCATCAGTGTTTTATGAATTATTCTTAAAATTCAGAAAAATTCTTTGTTTTCTGAATTATTTCTTAAATTACTAAAGAAATAATATAAACAACAGCCATGATGTAATAGATGTATGTGTCCAACAAGTATATTAACTCAATCCTCACATCAACAATATTATTATTATCTCTATTTTACATATAAGGAAACTGAGACATTGAGGAGATTCCTCACTTGCTCAATATCATACAGCTAGTAAGTGGCAGAGGTACAAATACTCCTTCAATATCTCTCTATGTCCCCAGGTATGTCTCTGTATGTCTTACATTTGCTCAGAAATGGGTCAGCTCCTAAGGTTTCCACCTACTTGCCCAGCACTGATAGGCTCTATTCTGAACTACAGCTTCTGAGGCAACAGAGACTTCCTATTCTTCCTATTCTTTGTAATACTTATGGACCCTGCTGCTGCCCCAGAACTACTCTGCACAGCACAGTGGACACTTCCACTGTTCCTCTGCTGCACTGAGCTCTCTCTCCCAATTTTTATCATTAATGACTCTGTTAAGGGATCCTGAGGGAATGCTGCTGTGTTCACTATGCATTGCAGTTTCCAATTTTTCACTTTGCCTTCTTTTGCCTAAGATCTAATCATGCGTGCAGGGACTATACTGGCAATGGATTCAATCAACAGCTACCATATTTTACTAAGAGTGCCTCTCATCTAGATTGACTGAGGATATGATGCTGACTTAGGGTAATCATGTCTAGTCTCTTAAGACTTTATTCACCCCTAGTTTACAAGACATGCTTACATATAGCTGGAACCCGAGTGCATGTAGTTTAAATTATTTCCTAGGATTCTCCTCTGCATACATACAAATGAAATTTTGCCGGTTCATCAAATATACCCAAGCATGCTTGGATCCTGAAAGGTGCTGACAGAAGGCAGCGACTCAAACTGTAAACTCCACTATCCACACATAAAAGGAATTAATGGTAATGCTAGTTTAGAGTACTTTACTTTTTGACCATGTCAAATAACAAACTAGACTATACAATTTTTTGAGCAATATTCCTGAACTATATTCAGAACTTAGTAAACTTATGGTACTGATATACAAGCCAAAATATAATATGGAAATATAGATACTACTACTCTATTTAAATACTTCGGAAAGTGGTTGTAGTCTTAGACATTTTATGAAATGTTATAATCTATATTCTTATTTAACAATTAGGTGTGCATATGTAATCATCAAATATATATAGTTAAATATATATTTTTTTACATATATAGTTAAATATATATTTTATATATATATAGTTAAATATACATATATAGATAAATATATATATACATAGTTCAGATGAGCTGACCCTAGCTCCTGGCTTTAGATTGGCATGCCACTCAGATCAATGAACATATACTGCACCACTTTAGTTGGTTCAGGACAGGGTATGTGAGATGAACTGTGACAGTGAAAACTCTGAGCCTTTTGCTTGAGCTATTGAGAGTACTATTAAGTCCAGTAGAGTCACTGTTGACCATCTTCGTCACCACATAGGAAGAACACGCTTGGGAATAAAGCCAACAGAGAAAAAAGCCAAACAAGAGGGATGGGGAGGAATAAGTCTTGAGGATGCTGACTTTTAGTTGTGGGACATTTTAGTAATGTGAATTGATACCTTCCCTTTTTTGTTTAAGAATTGAATTGGGTATTTTTATCTGCAAATAACAGAGTCATGACAAAGAGGGAAGAATAATTTTGGAATTTTAAATAAACTTTACTAATGAGCACTTAAAGTAAAAGCTTGAATTCCCATTGGAAAAATTGGCCTTGGTGTTTAACCTTACATTTAAAAAAACCTGTAGCTATCTTTTGTCTTAATATTACTCATGTCAATGATAACTTTTTAATTAAATGTAATAAAAGTTTCTTCTTTCTCTCTTTTCTCTCTCTTTCTCCTTCTCACTCTCCCTCTCTTTTTTTCATACATCAAATTTAGAGATTAAAAAAGTTAACCCCCGTGAATAAAATGATAAATAAATATAGCTTTTATTTTTATAATATTAGATTTAAACAAGCTATCCACCCAGGCAAAAAACAAAAACAAAAAAGCAACTCTGTCAAATCTCTGTTTTCATTACTCATTAATTAATTAATGATTTGGGATCGCTTCTTGATTGACTAATAATGCTTTATTTTACCAAAGCCCTGTATGCTATGGCACAAGTCTCAGTTAGTCTTACTTCTTGAGACATTGCTCACTACTATGTCTGCCTTTTGCAGACTCAGAAATTTAGAAATAGATGGAGCAATGTTAAATAACCTGCGATTATGACACTTCAAATATAAATCCACAATTTGACGTTCAAGAATTTCAAAAGCTTCCCGGTTGTGATATTGTGCTCTTGATTTCTATTGTATCATTTGGAAATGTTTTATTCAAAAGTGTCTGGTTTTGTTTCTCATTGTTAAAACAGTAAATAGTTACAAATATTCCAAGTCACCTGTGCTGAAAAAAGTCATCCCATGCTTTCTCTTGTGACTGAAGATATTTAATCTAAAGAGTGTAATGCAGGTATATGCTACTTTTAAATATTAAAATTATATAGTTAATTATATAAAAAATATTTATAATGCAATTCTTTAAATTCCAAATGATATGCCTTAAGGATTTACTGAAATGGCAAGTTCTTGGAAGGATTAAATAGTTGATAATAATACTCTGCTTTATTTATTTCTTCTATATTTGCATAATAAGTTTCTATGTTGTAGAAATAATAGATCAAAAGGGAAGTTTCACTTTATTTAATAGTCAAACAGAATTTCTTGAATGTTGATTGTGAACCAGGAATTTTTCTAAGTATTGTACTATCCTTTAAGGAACTCAGTGTAGATAAGGATATAGAGACATTAGTATCAGTGACAGTGTCCATGGCATTTCTCTGTGTATGTAGAAAAATAAATTATAGTATTATCTTCCAAGAAACTTAAAATGTAGTTTTGGAAAGAACACATACAAACAGTGATGATAAAAATGTTGCCATAAGGTAAATTATAAATAAGATTCTATGGTGTTGGCAATGCTATACAAAACCAGAGAAAGATCTCACTTTTAATTGAGAATACAATTAGTAAAATTTGGATATGCATGTAGCAAGTGGCAGACGTATTCCAAATTAGAATACACAAAGGTGTATTACAACCTCAGAGATGTGAGAACCCCAGAAGGGATACTTAAGGGAGAGTGGTTTTACTTGATTGGAACATAAAACAATTGGCAACTAAAGTGTAAAGTTGGAGTGATTTTGAGATGGGAAGTTGGGTGATGGGAGTGGTACTTAAAAAAAAAATCTGGTGGTGGGTATATAAATAGTAATAAAGAGAAGTTGCCTAGAGAGAGCAACTCTAATTTTCTTTGAAGGCTATTATAGTAATACTGAGGGATAGTAATATGAAGTAGGACAGGGTAATGTAAAAGGAATGCAGGGAATTAATAGTGGGATCATTATTATGATTCTAGAGTTTATGTGTTTTTCTGGCTAACTAAATGTGAAAGAGAAATAGTAGAAATTACATTCCAAGGTCATGTCCAGTATTACTAAGTTTAGTGTGTTAGAGAGTGGAGTTATGAAACTATGGCTAGAGTTAACATCATTTCTCTAACACTATCACATCTACCAACCATACTCTTAGCTGCTCTTTATCTACAGATGCCATTTCTCTCAGTGGGAAGCTGTGGTGTGGATGTGTCTAGGCAAAAGTGCTGGAACAAATATGACACCATTTGGATAATAGAACAAGATGTCAGTTCACATATAAAGATTATATACTTGGTTTATTTCACTATCTAAAGAATTATATTCTCAAAAATCAAGGTAAGAAGAATATTAGTTTCTTTGATGATAGTGGAAGTAAAATTATTATACCAATATATACTTATAAATCAATTAAATATTAATAAATCATGAAATATTAATGTGGTTCTTGGAACTTTGTCACTGGAATATACTTTTTAGCCTATTGTGTGATATTTATTTTTTCTTTATTGTGTAACATGATAATCATATAATAGCTATTGAAGAGTTGTTTTATTTTGAAGCATGAAACAGTTAAATCCTTTAAAAAACATTCTAGGTTGAAATTTCATAGATAATCTGATAGTAAAAGAACACTTTCCAACAAAACTTGAGGAATTCCTCTTGGGGCCTTTTTACACCCAAAGCAAAATTATTTTTCTCATTTGAATTTTTTTCTAATCTTTTTTTAACTCTTGAAAAACTTATCTAATGACTTTAATTTAAAAATGGTGACTTCCTATTGGTTTTTAATGACAATGTCAGTTTTAGAACAGTTTCTGGTTTCTTAAAAGAAGACAAAGGTTAATGAATCCTGTAAGAGCTAAGTAAATGAGTTTTTCTAATTTTTTAACAAGTAGAGAGTTTCTGAACTGTAGATTTTATATATGTGTGTGTGTGTGTGTGTGTGTGTGTGTGTGTGTGTGTGTGTGTGTGTATCCTTGAAAGGCCACATGCATCTGGAGCTACTCCATATAATGAAGTAACTAAAGCTGTGTGGAGTATGTGTATAAACTAACTTTATGTTTATGTGACTCATACATGCATTTGTTTATTTCAGTGTGTGATTATTTGAGTTTCAATTCACACATTGAAGATTTTTTCTTTTAAAAATATGTAATGAAATCCAGCACCAAGAAAAATCTACAATCCTAAGGTTTGCGATATCAAATACCCTCCAAAATGTTGGAATCAAATGTTAAATACTCTGGGTAAATTTTGTTTTTGACTTTGGATCAGGTCATCAACTGTTTTATTAAAACTGTTACATAGCTACATTATATAGAATGTACTATTAGTGAAAAATTGTAGTCAAGTCCTGATTTTCTCTTTGGGTTTAACTCTATGAGCTGGCTCTGATTAGATTATGAACACAAATTAGCCTCTGCCATTACTTCCATTTCCACTAAGCAAGTTGGCAAAGGGGAATCAGAAGTGCCCTGGCCCTGGACATAGAAAGGAATGCAGTAGAGGACAAAAGGCAGATAATTTTTTTCTAAAACTAACACAGATTCTAGTTAGATTGTGAGGATTAGGGCAAGGAAGGTTATTTGACAGTAAGAGAGGGGATCAGTTGCAGGACTCAACATTGTAAAACATCACCCTCACGCAGACTCATTTATGGATAACTGTGAGTTCCTACAGTGTGCCCAACTTTGTTCTAGGTGTTTGGTGAACCATGGTGAACAAAGCTGATGAAGGAGGGCTTAAACCTCACTGCAGGATCAAATGTTAACAGGTGTTTTATGTCTAACAGGGACAGGACAAGTCATGTTTATTACTTACATACTACGATGTGACCAATTCTTTCTTCTTCCAGCAACTATGTGAAGCAGGTACACTGACCCCAATTTATACATGAGAAAAGAGCCCATAAAATTTAGGTAAATTGCCCAAAGTCATATAATCAGTAAGTGATAGACTTGGATTTAAACATATCAATCATATTCAAAAAGCTGATAGATATCCTTTTCACCAGAGCACACATGCCTTTGGAAGTTTGTGGAATATTATGAACTTATATAATTCAGCAAAATCACTGGGAATATGGAATATGGTCCTTGGAGAGGCAATCGTTTTCTTTTTTTCATGGCACTCAACTTTGCCACTTAGATCTGTGACCTTAGACTGGTTACTTAAAATTGTTAGCCTTAGTGGAGTAATCACATATCTGTCTCATCAAATTATTGTGGAGATAAAGACAATAAATATAAAACATTTAGCACAATGACTGGAATGTAGTAAGTTTTAAAATACGCTGTCTCTTCTTATCATGATCATCATTATTTACAATATTTTATTATTCTTTCCTGGTGAGAAAAGCTATTTGCCCATTTAAAATTTGTAACTAGAATGAAGGACCCTGGCTAGAAAGGGCAAGAAAGAATCTAAGTATAGATTTAAAGATATAAAATTTGAGAAATACAAAGTATACAAAAAGTGTACTCTTGATTTCAACTTTAAAAAAATTTAACCGAATTGTCACCAAATTCATGGATCATTTTGGTGTTTTCCAACATTAAATATTTAAATTAGATACATATTTTCCATTATTAAATTATTTTCATGTGAGAACAAATGAGTACATTTAATGATGCCATTGTTAAAAACACAGCATATTTAACTGAAAACATAAATGAGTTATTTATAATATTTACATAAATACATTTGTGCCATATACATTCCTCTTTTCTAAGTTTAAAGTAATGCTGTATTGCAATTGCATATTAACCTTACTATTATACACAAAATATGCAATTAAATGCTCACTTAAAATTAGCAATTATAAATGTCCCTGCATATATAGTAGCTCCTAAAGAATGTAATGCACTTGCAGTAATATCTACTATACTGTGTGTTGCTTTTCTGCTGTTCAGCTAAGGGTTTGAATGGGGAAATAATTTCACACTGCATATAATGCATCTGATATGAAGGAAACTTGAAAATTATTTAGTTACAGATTTCTCTGACCAGGCTTGCAAAGTGGCATATATTATGTTAATGGGCAAGCATTTGAAAATGAATTTGAATATTAAATGCACTAAGTTTTGGTTCTGACATGAAAGAAGGCAGAGTTGATACACAATTTACAAACAGGTTCTTGTTAACTCTTTCATTGCTGTGGCTCACCATCATGCTTTGTGCTTAAAACTTTTAGAGTTTTATGATTTTTTCATCACTGAAAATGCCATAATATTGAAATCTAACCATTAACGTCTACAAATGAAGTTCTACTATAGTATTAGATTTTTAGCCATGTTCTATGTTCAGTTGTACTCCATGTTCAGTGAAAAATAGTTGCTTATTCATGAAAGTTATAAGTAGAAAAGAAATGAGCAACATCAATCACTGTATTAAGGGTATACTATATTTTCTAGCTTTCATTTGTAAAGTAGCACATTTGAGTTGGCATATATTGGAATGTATGCTACCAAGCCACTATTATATATTCAACCAAAATATCTTGTTTTCAAGTCTCAGCAGAGATCACCAGTTTACTACTAGTGGATTCATTGTGTTTAAATTTACAGAAAATGAATAGTTAGTAGTAAACCTACCCACCAAAGCGTATTTTTATTGAAAGAGGAAAGCATTACAGTGCACCGGATGTTTTAGGTCATTTATTTTGTTTTTGCTCTGGGTCATTTTACAAAAGCACTTCTGCTCTCTAGCGTTAAAATGAGAGCCACTCTACTCCCCAGATATTACCCAGCAGCACTTAGGGGCTCTTAATGATTAATACCATCACCGTCCAGCCACAAACCTTTCTGCCGCAGATAATGCCAGGCAGCAAGCGCGCTTGACACTTTTAATGTATAATTAAGTAGGAAAAGTCAGCACTCAGTATGCAAATTTTTCAAAATGATAAATGATGCCATACAGCAGTAGGGATTGATTTGGTGTAAATGAAACTAATTAAGGAAATGTCAAACATAATTAATAAAACAGGTTTAAGCTGCAAAACATTGTCAATTGAATGAATGAGGAGGCATTGGCTCCCATTGTTTCTGCTTTATTTAGGGCTTGTGTTTAGCTTGTACTCTGTTCCTAAATGCACTTTCGCTACCTCACACCCTCCACTACCAATTCCCAGAGAGGGGGAAAATAAATTTGCTTGTCTCTCCACTGACTGCAGAAATTAATTGCAGAAATCTTGTCCCATCCAAGTGTTACATTCACTCACAGGACATTAACATAACTAATTTGAAAGAGCCCAAATGACTGCATAATAGAGCACTGTCAGTATGCCTGACAGTCTTTGGTCATACCAAATTAGCTTGGTTTTCTAATTGAAATTTTTTTCCTTGGACTCTTTTTATAATTTTTTCCTCAGCTATTCATTTTTGATAAGAACAAAGGTTTTATAATTTACAAAAGAGTGCTTGACCTATAATTACTATGAGGAAATTAGGGGAGGTAGAAAAGTCAGATTTAGTCCTGGTAATGATGCTAGAGACCTTGTTCCCTCTAGGGAGCCTGAAGAATAATGGAATCTTCTATTTTTATGGGCGACCTGTGCACTGGTGCTGACTCTAACTGTGAATCCACTTTACTTTGCAGATCACTTGCTTAACACTAAAAGTGCCAGCAGAATGGCAGGCCATTACTCCAAATGTCATTCAAACCAATGCCATTTCCACACGCCCTTCCCACTCAAAGAGTGAATTGAAGAACATCTGCCAGTCCTCACATCACGCCCTTGTAAATCTTCCATGTAGAGTTTTATGCAACTTAGTTTGTGAGCCCCTTGGGTATATAAGGGTGAGAGGGGGTAAGGGGCTTGTGGAGAGTAGGAAATTTAAAGAATGCTAAAATGGGTTATTTGAAAGAGAATCCAATGGTTCTTGATTTTAAAATCTGTCACCTGCATGCTATGGATGTAATCTTATTATACCTGATATGGTTTTCAAAAGAAGGATTCTGGTACCACTATATCTTCAGTTTAGAGATCTTTTCCCTGAAGGACAGTTTTCCTTTTGAGTATGTCCTAAAATGACTCAATATATAAGAAGGGAATCAGTCCACTCTTTTTACACTTTAATTATGAATTATATACTAATATGTTATTTTAGATTTATTGAGGAAATTGTATGGAACCAAAGACATGGATTATACACACTCTTCTTAGTCCATGAAGTTTCTGCTGAGTAGATGTGTAGAGGTACAAGTGCCATGGCACGGTTTTATTTGCTTAAAGTCTTGTTTCTATAAAACCCTCTATATCTATGGCTTCTTTCATTTGGTTCCAGGAATATAAGTAAAGTTTACATGTATACTATATGAGATTATAAAGATTCTTGACTTTGAACTCTCCAAATCTTTTGGGGCTCATTTCTAGACGCTCTCCAATATAGTCTCTCTAGTTTTAAAATAATACACATGTAGTTATCTATTAATTTTATAGCATTGATTGATTGCATTTACTTTACTGGGGTATGTGTTATGAGCTCTCTTGTAATATCTTCTGTGTTGTATGCAACTGAAAGGAAAGATGGGTTGTCGTTTTATACTTCAACTTTAAATGGAGTGGATGTGGAATAAATCAGTGGGATTCAAAATAAATCATTATTACTTCTTTTTTTTTTTTTTTGTCTAAAAAGGACACAAAGCAGTACCTCAGGTTTATTTTATCCAACATGTACAGTGATAAGTTTGAAGAACTTTTTCTCAGGCAAATTTCATATGACCTAATTCTAATCCCCCCCTCCCCAGATTATGAAATAGGAGTTAAGGAATTTATTTACCCAGAAATGTCTGGGGTCAGTTTCCCAGAACGATCTTTAGACATAGCTAAACAAAGTAGATTAAACAATGTCATCAAGACGAGACATTTCTCTTTCTCATTTTCCTTATCTCTTGGCTCTGCTTTCCATTGTGTTGATTTCATCTCCAGACTCCACCTTGTGAGTCCCAGTAGCTTCATGATTAAGATTATAGCAGTCCTTACAGTTCATTGCAATGAGAGAGAATTGTTTTCCAGGCAATTAAAGTTCTAGGATTAGCCTTGACTGAACCACCAAAAGAGATGTACTCATCCTAAAATCCATTACTAGTACCAGGCATCTGGAACCAGTTTAAAGATCAAGTATTAAACTTTATGCTTCCCCTAAAATAGCCCCATCTAAAACCAAATGGACTGCAGGTGGAGATTCCCCAGGGAAAATTGTGGTGTTTTTATCAAATGAAAGAAAAAATGAGAAAACATTGGTAAAAGCAATAGATATACACTCCAAAAGTATACAGTACAGTTTCTAAGAGCAGAATATATATTCAATGTGGTCTTCTTATTCATGCTGGATGTCACTTAATTAAAAAATGGGAAAATTTAAGTTTTCTGTGAGTGAAAGGATTGTTTTATGTTTATGATGAATTCATTTAAAAGAGGATATAAACAAAGAGAATGTTAATTTTTAACTGTTAATGCGTGGGTATTTATAACTGAACAAAGGGAAATATGGTTTTTTAGACTTTAGATTTACAGAAGAGTCGCAGAGATAGTATAGAGAATTCACTATACACTTCACAAATCTTCCCCAAATGTTAACTTACATAACCATGGTGTATTTATCGAAATTAAGAAATTAACATGGTACAATGATACTAACTATATACTTTATCAGGTTTTTACCAGTTTTTCAGTTTTTTTTGCTGTTGTTGTTCCCTGTTTTTAATGGAGGATACCCTGTGCATTTAGTCATCATGTCTCTATAGTTCTGTCCAATTTGTGACAGTCCCTCAGTTTTTCCTCGTTTTTCATGACCTTGACACTTTCGAAGAGGACTGGTATTTTATAGCCATTTGGCTTTGTCTTATGTTTTTTTCATGATTAGTTTAAGGTTATGCACCATTGGAAAGGATACCACAGAGGTGATGTGCCCTTTTCACTGCATCATATCAAAGAAACTAGTACCAACATGACTTATTACTGGTGATTTTAACCATAATCACTTGGTTAAAGTGCTCTCTGCCAGGTTCCTCCACTATAAAATAATGATTTTTCCCTTTCCATATTCTATTTGTTAGAGGTGAATCACTAAATCCAGCTCACACTTAAGGGAAGAAGAATTAAGCTCCACCTCCTTCAGGGAGGAGTATAAAATAATTTGCAAATATACATTAAAACCACCATAGTAACTTAGGGAAGATACCTAAGGGCCATGCAACTATCCTGTTTCTCCTTAATGTTTTGCGCATTAAAAATTTTAACATCAGTGGATGTTGCCTGGAGCAATTATTAATGTGGTGGCCAAATGATGATTTTATATTTTCCTCATTCCTTCCATATTATTTTCAATTCTTTAGTAAGAAGTTTCCACCCACCCTCCCTCCCTCCCTTTTTCTTTCTTTTTCTCTTTTTCTTTTTCTTTCTTTCTTTCTTTCTTTCTTTCTTTCTTTCTTTCTTTCTTTCTTTCTTTCTTTCTTTCTTTCTTTCTTTCTTTCTTTCTTTCCTTCCTTCTTTCTTGCTTTTTCTTTTTCTTTTTTTCTTTCTTTCTTTCTTTCTTTCTTTCTTTCTTTCTTTCTTTCTTTCTTTCTTTCTTTCTTTCTTTCTACATTTGTTTATATTATAATGCAAAATATTTGGTAAATAATAAATAGTTTTGGAGAAGTCACATTACCCAATTTTAAGACTTACTATAAAGCTACCAACATCAAGATAGTGTGAGATTGGTAAAGGGACAGACACTTGGATGAAAGAAACAGGAAAAAAAGCGAACCTTAGCCTAAACCTCATACCTTATACAAAAATTCACTCAAAAATTCATTCAGTCAATTCACAGATCTAAATGTAAAACATAAAACTGTAAAACTTTTACAAGAAAATATAAGAGAATATCCATGTGGCCTGATGGTAGATGAAAAAGTCTTAAATGTGACACTAAAGATGTGATTCATGAAGGAAAAAGAAAAGATAAATTCGACTTTATCAAAATTAAAAAAACCTTTTGCTCTGTGAAAGACAATTTAAGAAAATGAAGACAGGCTACAGACTGTGTAAAAATATTGGTAAATTACATATCCAACAAATAAAATGTATTCAGAATATACGAAGAACTCTTAAGACTCAACAATCAAAAAATAATACATTTAAAAATAGGTCAGAGGACTTGAATAAACACATGCAAAAAGAGATACAATGATGGCAAAAAAGGCACATGAAGATGCATTCACCTCGATGCATTAGCGAAATGCAAATTAAAATCATGGTAAGATACCACTACACATCGATTAGAATGGCTAAGGAAAAAAAATACTGGCAAGCAGGAAGACAAAGCAGAGATCATACATTGCTGGTGACAAACTGGTATAGTCACTCTGAAAATGTTTTGGCAGTTTTTTATAGAGTTAAACATACACTTACCATATGACTCAGCAGTACGACTCCTGGGTTTTCAGCCTAGAGACTTGAAAACCAATTTTTATACAAATATCTGTATAAAAATGTTTATAGCAGCTCTATTCATATTTGCCAGAACCAAACCAAACCAAACAGAAATGGAAAGAACCCAATGTCCTTCAGTGGTTGAATAGTTAAACAAAATGTTCTTACCCATACAAAGGGGTATTACTCACTAACAGAAAAGAACAAACTGCTGATATGTTCAACAACTTGGGTGAATTTCAAAGGTATTAGGCTGAGAGAAAAAAGCTGGTTTCATAAGGTTCATACTGTATGGTTCAATTTGTATGACATTCTCAAAAAGAAAACAAAAATCCCCTATAGTTTTAGAGAACAGATCAGTGGTTGCCAGGTGTAGGGTTGGGGGAGGAACTAACTATAAAGGCATAGCACAAGTGAGTTCTGCATTGTGAAGGAGCTGTTCTGTATCTTGACTGTGGTGGTGGTTACACAAGTCTATACGTTAACCTTTATTGGACTGTACTTTGAAAGAAAAACGTCAATACTATTGTATGAAAATGCTAAATATAAAAACTAAAAAATAAAATCAATACAGGCTCAAAGCTAATTATTTTGTTCTTTGTTAAAACCCAGTACTTTGGTAACATATTTATTTTTGCTCAGATTATTTCAGTTTTGGCTATTGGGAGCTCTTTCAAAGATCCTGTGTAAACATGGTTTTTATTGGCACTGTTTTATGACAATTTCATCAATGAAATTCTAATCTTAACTAAAAGGTCAAAAAGGGCAATTAATTGTATAATTGTTCATTGGAAAATGATTAAATTCTTGTGATTATTCAGTTCTATTAGAGATAACATCTGGTTGGTGCAGATTAGTTTCTAATAGATTACTTCCTTTGATAGACATTCTTGCCAATTTGTGAGCTCCTGCTTTGTAACAATTAATTCATATTTTCCATTTCAAGATGATATATATTGATTTGTACAATTTTCTACCCTACTTTGTAGGACTCTCTTTTAACTGATTTTCCCCCAGTTAATGCACTGAGTAGGTGGATGCTTACTTGAGATCCAAAGAAATAATTACTGATAATTGTGTAATATTATTTGATCAGTTTATTTTTTTTAACATCTTTATTGGAGTGTAATTGCTTTACATTGTTGTGTTAGTTGCTGCTGTATAACAAAGTGAATCAGCTATACGTATACATATATCCCCATATCCCCTCCCTCTTGCGTCTCCCTGCCACCCTCCTATCCCACCCCTCTAGGTGGTCACAAAGCACTGAGCTGTTGATCAGTTTATAAAAAGCAGAAAATGTCTTTAAGCTTTCTACCAGGGATTGATACCAATATTTTTAAAGCATAGTTAAAGCCTGCATAATTCATTTGGTTAGCATTCATTTTGGTAATTAAATAATTATTTCCTTTACTTGGTAAGTAAAGGAATACTAAATGATGTATGTACTAAACAATTATGTTACAAAGTAATATTTATAGGTAAAACATTTAATATAATTTGACAGAAAATTATTTGATATATTTTAAAAGGAATAATTAAACTTCCATGTACACTTGGGACAATATCATTCTGGAAATAGTGTAAACAATTCTAGGTATAATCAAAATGCATTTCAGGCTTGCAAATAGATCTCCACTGTCCTTTTTAAAAAATATAACTTAATCCTTGTTTAATAGCTATCACTTTTTCTAAGATGGCAAAAAGAAAAACATTAATGGGTATGTGTGAGGGAAAGTGTGTGTGTGCGTGAGAAATATAATGACCCCTTTTATGGTGGACTTGTGTGGCCTCCATACTGTGTATCTTTTGGACATTTAGAAGGATTGTTATTTGTGGGAGATCATAATATGGTTGCTATAGGCTATGGACAAAACAAACAAATAGTTTAATTGATGCTGATAATAACAGCAGATTGACCCTAAGGCAAGCAGAAAATTAAAGGGATAGAGGCTCCATTTTCTACACAGTTATGTGTTTTAATATCTTGATGCTTTGATTATCTGTTAGAAATAGGAGTAACAGCTGTTACCAGTCAAAATAATATCAGCATTACCTGAGTCCATCTATATTCATCAAAGATATTGGCCTGTAATTTTCTTTTTTTGTAGTATCTTTGTCTGGTTTTGGTATCAGGTTAATGTTGGCCTCATAAAATGAATTTGGGAGTGTTCCATCCTCTTCCGTTTTTTAGAATAGTTTGAGATGGATAGGTATGAGTTTTTCTATATATGTTTACATATATGTGAAGCTGTTCAGTCCTGGACTTTTATTTGCTGGAAGTTTTTGTTTTTTATTACAAATTCAATTTCACTACTAATAATCAATCTGTTCACATTGTCTGTTTCTTCTTGATTCAGTCTTAGCAGCTTGTAAGTTTCTAAAAAATTGACCATTTCTTCTAGGTTGTCCAATTTGTTGGCATATAACTGTTCATGGTATTCTCTTATGATTTTTTGTATCTCTGTGGTATCAGTTGCTATTTCTCCTCTTTCATTTCTTATTTGTTTCTTTGGATCCTCTCTGCTGTCTTCTTGGTGAGCTTGGGTAAATGTTTATCAATTTTGTTTATCTTTTCAAAAAACCAGCTCTTGGTTTCATTGATGTTTTCTATTGTTTATTTATCTCTATTTTACTTATTTCCTTTCTGATCTTTATTATTTACTTGCTTCTGCTGACCTTGTGCTTTGTTTGTTCTTCTTTTTCTAATTCCTTTATGTGGTAGGTTAGGTTGTTTATTTGAGATTTTTCTTGTTTCCTGAGGAAGGCCTGTATGATGATAAACTTCCCTCTTAGGACTGCTTTTGCTGCATCCCATAGACTTTGGAGTGTTGTGTTTCCATTATCATTTGTCATGATGTAATTTCTGATTTTCCCTTTGATTTTCTTCATTGACTCAATGGTTTTTCAGTAGCATGTTGTTTAATTTCCACATGTTTGTTTTTTTTCCCATTTGTTCTTCCTGTAATTGATTTCTAGTTTCATACCATTGTGGTCAGAAAAAATGCTTAACATAATTTCTATCCTCTTAAATTGGTTGAGATTTGTTTTGTGGCCTAGCATGTGATCGACCTTAGAGAATGTTTCATATGCACTTGAAAAGAATGTGTATTCTGCTGTTTTTGGATGGAATGTTTTATATCTGTAAAGCCAACTGGTCTATTGTGTCATTTAAGACCAATGTTTCCTTATTACTTTTCTGTCTGTGTGATCTGTCCATTGATGTCAGTGGGGTGTTAAAGTCTCCTACTATTATTGTATTATTGTCAGTTTCTCCTTTTATGTCTGTTAATATTTGCTTTATATATTTAGGTGCTGCTGTATTGGGTGCATATATGTTTATGCATGTACTATCCTCTTTTTGTGTTGATACCTTTATCATTATATAATCCCCTTCTTTGTCTTTTGTTATAGTCTTTGTTTTAAAGTCTGTTTCATATGATATGAGTATTGCTTTCCCCACTTTCTTGTCATTTCTGTTTGCATGACATATCTTTTTCTATCCCCTCACTTTCAGTTTGTATGTGTCTTTAGCTCTGAAGTGAGTCTCTTGTAGGCAGCATATAGAAGGGTCTTATTTTTTAATCCAGTTAGCCACTCTGTGTCTTTTCATAGGAGCATTTAGTTCACTGACATTTAAATTATTGATAGGTATATACTTACTGCCACTTTATTACTTGTTTTGGGGTTGTTTTTGTAGTTCTTATCTGTTCTGTTCTTCTTTTTTTGTCTTGTGATTTGATGATTTTCTATAGTAGTATGCTTGTGTTCTTTTCGTTTTAGTTTTTGTTTATCTGTTATAGGTTTTTGATTTGTGGTTACCATGGGGATCCTATGTGTTGACCTATGACTATATCTACTTGCAGTCATTTAAGTTCAAACTCATTCTGAAAGATCTACATGTTTTACTCCCCTCCCCTACATTTTTGTTTTTCGTATCATATCTTACAGCTTCATGTTTACCCATAAACTGTTTATTGTAGTTACAGTTGCTTTTACAACTTTTTGTCTTTTAATCTTCATACTGGCTTATTTAAGTGGTTGATCCTCAGTCCTTACTATTGAGTTGGCCGAAAAGTTTGTTTGGGTTTTCCTGTAACATGTTATGGAAAAACCCGAACAAACTTCTTGGCCAACCCATATATATATATATATATATATATATATATTTGCCTTCCCTAGTGGAATTTCCCCTTTCCTGTAGATTCTATTTTTCCACTTAGAGAAGATCCTTTAACATTTCTTTTATGGTAGGTTTAGTATTGATGAACTCTTTCATCAATACTTAGTATATCCTTGTAAATATACTTATATACTTAGTATATCCATGTAAATTCATCATAGACTAATAAATATTTACTTCTAATATAAAGATAGAAATTTTCCTCTATTTTTATATTTCAGTAATTAACAGCTAGAAAATATAATTTAAATAAGGAGAGATTCATTAGAGTAACAAATATATGAAATATTTAGGGTTACAATTGAATTTTAATATGTGGAGGAACTTTAGATGAAAACTATATAATCCTATCTTAGAAGATTTCAATGAAAATTTGAATAATTTTAGATATAGGACATAATCTGGAAAGAACTATTTTATATTATCAAAAATATCAGCTCTAATGAATGCATATAAAACATTCCAATTTAAATACTTACATCAAAATTTGATTTGAACTTGGTAGTGTGACTCTTCATAAAATGTAAACTTGAAAATGTTTATTTAGAAAAAGTATGTGGGATTATAAAGTAATAAAAAAATGTAACCTTCCCCATCAGACACTAGAACGTGTAATTTAGCATCAGTACATAAAATACTGCATAATTTGCTCAACATTTTGAACATAGACTGAAATGTAAGGTAAAGATTTGAAATATCAATAATTATATATCAACTCTTATTATATGATAGCAGAAACTTTCTAAGTTTTATTAACAGAATTAAAACAGAATTATTATATAAGTATGTTTGGAACAGATAATAAGTGTAAGATGCACCAAACACTGAGGTCTTGGGGGAGAGAGGAGGTTCAACTTTAAAGAAAAAAGCAATCTGCTTGGAAGTTATGACATCAAATAAGAAGGTAAACAATCCTACTGCTTTTAATGGCTACAGTGCACCAGACACTAGAAAGCCACAATTACATACAACTTTCAAATGGTTATTATTGTGCCCCAAATACATTAAAATATAACTGAAAAATGTAAATAATAATAAAAACCAACAACTCCTGTATTTCAATGTTTATAAGACAAATTTAGCAAACATACCCAGCATGATTATATTTGAAATAATTCTATTTTAGGGTGTACAATAGTGTTTATCTATTAAAAGGCACACTTATTTTACAATTCTCTTTATGTCCATAGAGAAAAAGACAGAAAGGGATCAAACAACTTGTTGAGGATATCACAGAAACACTATGGCCATTATGACAATCATGCAGATATTTAGGTTCTTGTATTCAGGCATTATTTTAAACGATAGAATCTATAATTTTTGAGAATATAAATAAAACATTCCTCAAGTTCTAGGACAATAAATTAAATATCCAAATGTGATATTTGTCAAATCCCTTTGGAAAAGTTATGTTATAATATAAATAGTTTTGTCAGTATGTTTATATCATCAGTATCTTTGGATGATCTTCATTTTAGACTTCTGAATTCTGTAAGTACACGAGAAAAAATATAGTCTATTGTATGGCAGAATTTGAAGAAGTATTTATATCATTGTCTTTTTCTTTTGGACTTAACGGTAGATAGAATTTATATCATTGTTATTGAAAGCATATAAAAAGTTATAATAGAAAGCATTTTCCAAACATTTGCAAGAGAAAATAGAAAAAGGAAAATATTTGCCCTAAATAGTGGTTTAAATGCCATTGTAAGTGGAACTATGGTAGGGGTTAAGTATGCAATTATTTTAGTAAATCTTTTTTTTCTTTTCTTTTTAAAAAAAGTCAGCTCAGCTAAGAGCTCCGTTGTACCTCAACAAATTGTAAAACTGAAGGGCTCTTGGGTCCATGGCTCTTTGAAGGAAATAGACTAACCTGATATTATACTTAGCCCCACAGTAAATTAATTACTTAGGGCATATGTGGTTTTATGCAGGATACACTCATTCTGAAGATGGGGCTTGTTTATATGAAAAGGTGTACTGAAGTCAGAATCTAGGCAAGAAACTCATGGGTAATATGCAAAATAAAAATGTTAAGCATAGTTAATTAACAGCTTAAAAATTCCAGAATGTAAAATTAGATTAAATGCTGTAGAGATTTAGCTGAGAAAACTGTATTCTTAAAATTATTACATATCACTTTCTGATGAGTAAATCATCTGAAGCTTATTCATTGAGGAACTCGATGCCCAAGAGCCTAATAATTGAATGAGGCAATGTAGAGTAAAGCAGGTTCACACTCCAGTTGAGGAAATGGGGCATGATAAAATTAATGAATATGATGTTAAAATATAAGTGCACAATATTGTTATAAATAATAATGTACTCAGTTTTATAACATGGATCGTTAGAGAATGAGACACACTGTAAATTTAAATTTTCATATGTGGTATTTAATATCTCCAAATATGATACATAAAACTCATCTGTGTGACCACCACCCAGCTTAACAAGTAAAGTAATACCCACGTCTTTGAACTTAGTGAGTTCTTGTCCCTGATAATGTATCCCTCCTCCACTGAGATTATTGTTATCTTGAAATTTGTGCTTATTAATAATTCCTCTCTTTTCTATTATAGGTTTATCTTACACATATATCCCTGTGCTCCACCATATTAATATGCTACACATTATCCATTCTCTTATCTATGGATATTTGGATTCTTTATAGTTTTCACTATTTTGAACAATGTACAAATGTTTTGCGATGTGTGAACATTCAGTTCACACTTTCAGAATTTTAGAATAAATTTTTGCATGTGAGAATGGTCTTTAATTTTGTAATAAAGTCTTAATTTTGTATTAAGGAGATATATCCTCAGAATGAATTTGAGAGTCTTCCTGCTTTTCCTATTCTATGCAAGAATTTGTGTAGGATTGAAATTATCTGTTCTTTGAGTGTTTGGTAGAACTTCCCTATAAAAACTGTGTGGCTTTCTTTGTAGGAAAAATTTGAATTACTAATTATTTTTCCTTTTGGTTATAGAACTCTTCAGATTCTATTTCTGATCAAATTAGTAACATTATTTAGGAATTTGTCTGTTTTTTGTATGTTTCAAATATATTGGTGTAAGTTATTCATTCATTATTAATAAAAAATTTCTACTGCATCTATGTTTATATCCTTTTATTACCTAATAATATTTAAATTTTTTATTTTATTCTTCTTAATCAGTTTTGCTAGAAGATTCTCAGTGTTATTAGTGAAGTCTTTTTATAGCATCAACTTTTGGCTTTGTTGTTTGATCTCTATTGTGTCTTTATCTTCTATTACTTTGTGGTATTATCTTTATCCATGCCTTATTTCTATTTTCCTTGGGTTTATTTTATTATGTCATTCTTTTACAAGTTCCTTATGTTCTATACAACATGGAGAAAATTTAGTTGAGTGAGAGAGGTCATGAGACATAGAGAAAAGAAACATTCAAAACTCATCAGATAGTGTAAGGCCCGCGCACCGCGATGAAGAGTGGCCCCCGCTTGCCGTGGCTAGAGAGGGCCCTCGCACAGAAACGAAGACCCAACACAGCCATAAACAAATAAATAAAGGAAGAACTGATTGAAGGACTTTATAAAAAAAAAAAACTCATCAGAAAATTCTAGGAAGAGAGGAAGACTAGAGAAAGAGTATTTACAGAATGTTGGAAAGGCAATAAGAATTTTCCAGAAAGACATAAACTCAGATACATGAAGGACAATAATCCTCAAGAAGGCAAAATTTAAAAATAAGCCAATAACTAGATTCACCTCAGTCAAATGTATAATGCTAAAGAAAAAGACAATATTTTAAAAGCCATCAAAAAAATTGAGAAACTTTGCTAGAATAAGACCTTTACTAAAGGAAATATTCAAAATGGACTGACTGATGGACTTCAGAAGAAAGAAAAATCAACCACGAAAGAATGATGAGCATATGGGTAAATCTAATATAATGTGGGTGGAGTAAATAAATACATAAACAAACTGAAGTTTATTAACTTCAGTTATATATGTGGAGTTGTGTTAAAATCTCCCATTCTTGTTATGGACTTGTCAATTTTTTCTAGTTATTCAGTTTTGCCTTACATATTTTGAAGCTATGCTTTTAGATGCACACCAGTTTGGAATATTACATCTTGGTGAATTAAACATATTATTAGTATATGTAGTTTCTCTTTAGCTCTACTAATTATTTTGCCCTAAAATTTATGTTATCTAAAATTAAATGTTTGTATTGGTTTTCTATGGTTACTACTTTTTTTTGGTATAATATTTTCCCCATTCTTTTATTTTCTATCTTTCAATGCCATGGTTACTAGTGTTTATTATAGATAGCATATAGTGGGATTTGGTTTGTATTCAATGTAGCTTTTAAATGAGAGTTCAGAATGTTTTAACTCTAATCATTTCATCCTCCGTCTCATCTTACATGGTATTATTGCCCAGGATTTTTGACCTTTTTTTTTTTTACTTTTTAATCTCCTAAACTAGATAGTAGTAGTATTTACTCCATCCACATTATTTTAGACTTACTCATATGCTCATCATTTTTCAAGGTTGATTTTTCTTTCTTCTAACGTCCATCAGTCAGTCCATTTTTAATATTTCCTTTAGTGAAGTTCCTATTCTAGCAAAGTCTCTCAATTTTTATTTATCTAAAAATACTCTTCTTTTCACTTATTATTGAAAGATAATTTCTCAGGGTATATAATCCAATTCTGATTTATGTTATCACTTAAATGTAATATTCAATTGACTTATGGCTTTCACTGTTGCTGTTAGTCAGATTTCAATTTACCTTCAAAATTATGGGTGCATTTTTTTGATGGCTTTTAAAATATTGTCTTTTTCTTTAGCATTATACATTTGACTGAGGTGAATCTAGGTATTGGCTTATGTTTAAATTTTTCTTTCTTGAGGATTATTGTCCTTCATGTATCTGGAGTTTATGTCTTTCTGGAGAATTCCTATTGCCTTTCCAACATTCTGTATATACTCTTTCTCTAGTCTTCCTCTCTTCCTAGAATTTTCTGATGAGTTTTGAACCTTCCTTTTCTCCATGTCTCATGACCTCTCTCACTCAAATTTTCACCATGCTGTATTTTCTGTAATTTCTTCAGATCTATCTTACAGTTGACTAATTTTCCATTGACCTTAATTTGATGGGCTTTTAAATTATGTCTGTTTGTCTGTCTATCTATCTATCTATCTATCTATCTATCTATCTATCTATCTATCATCTATCTAATGAGGCATTGCAAAGAAAAAAAACAAGTGCATAAAGGAGAGAGGAGTGGTTTTGACTTCTCAACTTCATTTGGGATCAGCAAACCTGAAGTTCTAATCCTGAGGTAATACAGTAATGTATCTACCTATCTGCAGAAGATTCTCTTTCTGAGCTGTTTTCTGCTAAAGCATTAGGTTTTAAACGTTTTTGTTTAAATATTATATTCCCATTCTAAATGTTAGTTTTTTCCCTTTTTATGGTTTTACTGAAAATAAAGGCTATGCTCCTAATAAGCTTTAATAGAAGCAAGAGAAGATTCATTACCCAAAGTACAAATAATTTAACTAAGAACACTATGCAGGTTGGCCAAAGGTAATGTTTCATCTGAGTTCCTTTAAAAAAAAAAAATTTCTCTGTACAACCATCCTCAGGCAGGCTTTAGTTTCTGGAGAACAATAAAGGAAGGTAATTGGATTCTAACGTTCACTACGGTCTGACCCTGGGAACATCCCAAATACCTTTTTGGGTCTTTTAAAATCATTTCACCAGAACTGAAATGCTTTCATTGAAGATGGCCCTACACACTAACTTTGATTTAGTTGCTCTTCTAATTATTAGTAATTTTTAGTAAACTAGGAATAAGTGATAGAATTCTGGCAGTTGGGTATGTCTAAAGTTGACTGCTATCATTATTGCAAACTTGCTGGCTTTCCATTTGAGATAAGGGAAATATTCAGGAGTTGAGACTATCGATTCATCTAAATACATGGAGGATTTAGAATAACAATATGTTCTTATTCTTTATCTTTGGCTGTAACATTTTGCTAATATTTTTATTTGGAGTGAGAAACACGGCAGTCTTCTTGGTTATAAAGGCTCACTCTCTCCAAGGTTGTGCCACTTGTGCTAGTCAAAATGACAAATGCCATATTTTACTTTTCCTTTAACTCTTCCCCCACAAGCAGTTCTTAGAAGAGACAAAATTCTCCCATGCCTCTTAGGCTTTGCGTAAGGTTCTCAACCTGTGAAATCCTCCTTTTTTCACCACCATTCCTCACCCTCACTTCTATAGTCCTCCCAGGATTTCTCTTTATCTTTATAACTTGTGATTGTCCTGTGGGATACAATCTGTATATCTTCAGTCTGAGATAGATAGGTGTTCTCTGAATTCTCTTAACACTGTATGCAAGGTACTTTATTATAATTATCTATTTATTTGATGGATTCTCTTTACCATTCTCTAATTATTAGATTAGGAGCTCATTGAAATCAGAGGCCTGTCATCTCAGTTTCTCTAGTGCCCAGCATAGTGACAAACATAAAGTAAGTAAAGAAAAAACAAAAACAAAAACAAACAACCTGGCTTAATTACTAGGCTCTAAATAAAGGCTTTATTAAATTATAAAAATGATCCTAGAACACACGTGCTGTAGAGCTTCTACTATCCTCCTAAGAAGGACAGCATTTCATGACAGCTATATTTAGCTAAGTAGAATCATTAGCCAATCTGAGTGTCAACACAGGCACAATCTTCTTAATTTTCTTTCTCAATTTATCTTCAGTTAACTTGCTGACCCATGTCAAAACCTTTTCATGGTAACAATGGTGGAATTAGAAATACTTTAGTCTCACTATATATAAAATTTGCGGACTTGGAAACTGGTTCAGATTGGAGAATACAGAAGTTCACTATTTGCTCTGACTACTCTCTCAATCATTAAAATCTTCATTCTGTTACTTCTTGGTCTAGAAAAGCTGATATAAAAAACAAACAAAAACTCAAACCTTGTTTAATTAAATATTTTGTGTACATTTTCACCTTTGGTTAACTTATTTATGGATATATTTATATAATTTACATAAGGAGATGTTCATTATCTGTCTTACAGAAATTCAGTTATGTCTTAACTGGAAACTTATGGAGGGTAATTCTCATAAATTCAGTTTACACAGTGCCTGGTTCAGCACCATAACTGATGTGTAATATGTGGTTTTTTATAATGATGTTAAAACATTCAGTTACAAAGGTGGGCTGTGGTCACCTAATCTTCCTGTTCCCTGTTCAATGAATAATTCAAGTAGTAGCCTTCACACTCCCCATAAGATTGAGAAGATATATCTATTCCCAAGTCTTGTTTTCTATTATTGAGATGTAAGGAGCTACGGCAAATGCAGAGTCTCTGGGGCCTTGTTACAGGGGCCAGCTTCAATTTTCCTTTGTGAAGCCAGAAGGATATGCCGAGAGAAACTTTAGAATCACTAGTGAAAAAGCAGGCACAGTTTCAGGGGCAGTGTCCCTATTGCATGGAAAGTGTATGTGTATTTGGCAAAATAGTGTGTGGGGGGCAGTGGGGTTCCTTTACTTATATTGTGTTTTATGAACATAGCCAGATATTGAAATCTCTCTATGGATGTTATTTGGAAATATGTAATCTTATACAGAGAAACGTGGATGGTAGGTTTTAAAATTATTTGTTTTATGTATGGTTATAATATGGTGCTAAACATTAATTAGATAGTTGTAATTGACATATATGAGAATGTAAAACATACTTGTGTGTTTACGTATGGGGCGAAAACCAAAGAAGAAACTGTAAACTGAAATGCAAAGCTATATGTGATTACCTGAGTGATCTTGTAGCAATTATCCACTGGGCAACAGCAAACTAAGCCATTCATTAGGTTCTTGGAATCTGGGGAGAAGTTATATTTATATTTAATGAAAAGTGTTCTGTCTTTAATCAAAAATTTGCATCTGTACATTATCTGAGCCTTCATATTTCACTCCAGATATGTAAAAATAAATATAACAAAACTCTTTCTGTGTTTCTAAAAGATGTTAAATGTTTCATGAAAGAAAATAGCACTAAACTTTAATAACAAATTTCCCATAATCATGGACAAACAACTTACTGGGTTTTTTCCCTCCCTAGGTTCTGATTTAATGAAACCAACCATTTTGTACACTGCTCTGTTTCCTGTCTCAAGTGTTGCCTGGAAAGAAAGTCTTAGGTGAGTATTCCCAAAAATATTGCTTCATTTACAATTTTAAATATTATTTTCATAAGAAGTCTGTTGACAAAGACAGCCCAAACAGGAAAAACAATAGAAAACTTTATGACGTATAAAATGAATTCTTCAAAAGAATTTTGTTTCAAAATGCCAAGGGTTATAAGTCAAAGATATGCAGCACATATTACTATTTATTACCTTGCATTGGCTGAAATTCATCTCTTCTGACAACCCTGGGTAAATCATGTTACATATTTCATAAAATATGAGTGCTGGTCCTTTTCTGAAGATGCCACTTAGTGTTTGAACTCACTGCCATTGGCTGCCTCCCAGTTGCTGTAAGCTCCCTTAAGACCACTCCTTCTGCAGAGTCCTATGGCAGTTGAATCAGAGAAGAAAAGGTATTTATAGAAAACATATGCAAAAGGTTGATAGCTTGTCCAGTTTTTAGTGCACAGACTGACAGCTAAATACAAATTGAGAAATGTAAGTTTCAGTTCAAGCAAATTTACTGGGTGAAAACCTCATTTTTTCATTTCATTTGAATACATTCACTGGTTTCTCAGAATATGCAACTTTATAGTGAGCATATTTTTTATTCTTGAAGGCTCATTATTTTACAGTGAGGCTACTGAACCTAGACCACGTAGAGCAGATTACCCAGTATAATATTAATCAAAATATACATGGCAAATGGGATTCCAAACAGTGCCAAATAGGCATCTGTTTTTAAAAGAGAATAAAAAAATGCATTTAGCTCCTTTATTAAAAGGTATTATGGACAATTTATTTTTAAGCCATCTCTCTAGGACTATTAGCTAGCATATAATTTAATGTACTCTCAAGCAACTTGACTTTTACTGTTTCCTTCAAAACAATGATGTATAAAAGCAACTTGATATAAAGATACCTTTGACCCTGAAAAAAGATTTGAATTATTAAGAATAAATTAAATAATCGTTTAGACACATGTAGCAGTTACTCTGGGTCTTGCAAAATAACATATTTTCTTCTGCCATGTATGACTTGATGTTTCATAGGGAAAAATGAAGCCAGTGCCGTTTCTAATTTTATAATTTATGTTCTCTGAATAAACCATATCAGTTTTGTAAGTTTTGCTTAAATTTGAACAGAGTTGCTAAATGCTTAAATATTTCTAAACAAACAAATGAAAGGAGATCCTCTAACTTTCTATAAGAGAGAAATAAGTTCTATTATGTCTGCTTAGGAAATTTTGGGTAGGTTTGAGGGTACTCAATTTTATACTATCTTTATAGTGTTTTCTTTATAGAGAAAAGGAAACCAATTCACTTCCATCAAAATGTAGCCAGATAATTTAATACTAAATAGGCAATTGGGATAATGATAGGAAAAAAAAGGAAGCTAGGCTAAGAAGTATAAACAAAACTAAGCATTGTGACATTTTTAATTGGGTAAATTTTTTGAATGGTAAGTGGAAAATAAAACTTAAATTATAAAGGTAATGCAAAGATGCATGCTCCTTTTAAAGAAGTGAAAATATTCGAGAACAATACTGTTAAGTGAAAACAGCAACAAAAGCAGCAATAAAAACTTGACATCACCCCTTATCCTCCTGAATTAAGATTCTGCATCCTGCTCTAGGTAACTAATATAAACGATTTGAAACGTATCCTTAAAACACTTTTCCTATATATTTACATAATTATATTATTTATATCTCTATATTGGATGTGCATACATGCATGTTTACATAAAGGAATTATATATTACATATGTTTATACCTATATATAGTCCACATATAATTTTTTAAAATTTTCACTTGAAATAAAATGAATCAATACTTTGGTATATATGTCCTTTATTTTTCTTACTTTTTCATTCTGTTTTTGAGTGCGGATGGGACTAAGTATTTTAAACCATTTCCCTGCTGATAGACATTGGATCGTTTTAAGTTTTTGTTTACAAACAATGTAAAGAAATCTTTATGTCTGTGAGATAGATTTCTAAGTGACTGATTGGTTTTCCTAGATACTGCAAAATTATCTCTAAGAAGTTTATACTCATCTGTATCCCTTCCCCCCGACAGTAAAAGTACTACTTCTTTCACAGCTTCATCAAAACTCTATATTATCAACCTCTATTTTTAATCTACTGGTAAAATTTTTGATTATTTTAACATGCATTTCCATTATTACTAGTGAGGTTGAGCATTTGTACATGTTTATTGTGTACACACACACAGACACACACAGTCTCACGTGGATTACAATCTTAATCTTGAATCCCCAAAAAACAACTTATCCTGGTAGATTTTATTTTCTTTACTTTGCCAAAAAAAAAAAAGAAAAGTTCAGAAGCATTAAGTGACTTGCCTAAGGCCATCCCACTAACAGGTGCCAGGGCTTGGATTCAAACCCCATGCAAGCCACTGCACGGCTGGCTACCACCTCCACCCTCTGGTCATCACTGTCTGAGAGCTGAAACTAGTAGGCTGAGCATTGCCTTGTTCAGCCTCAGCTGGGAACGTGCATATAGGGCAACTCAAATGTTTCACAGCTCTGTGCGTGTCTGCAAATGACTGCAAAACCTCCTGAGTTTTGATTCTGAGGCTCCAAATAAATTTCAGGGAGCAGAAGAATTCTCAAATATGGAATTGTGAATAATGAGAATTGACTGTATACACACATACTCTCTATATACAATGTACATACATACATATATATTTGAATTGCTTTTTAAAACATTCTATGGAGTTTTCTTTTTCTTATTCTTTTGTGGAATATATTTCTAGATTATGTATATTACCCTTTGTTTATTAGATATTTTCCAAACATTTTCTCCCAGTTTGGGCCTCCTGTTTTAAGTCTGTTAATAGTATCTTTAATCACAAAGGAGATTTCTATGTAGTCAAATATATCTATCTTTCCATGTCTTTTTTTTAGTCTTACCTAGAAAGGACTTCTTCATCACCTGAAAAACACATGAAACAACAACAAAAAATCATAGTCCTCTTTTTTAAACTTTTAGCACTTTAATTCACCTTCAATTAATTTTTTGTATATGTAATGATGTTGGCTTTTTTAGTCATTTTTTTCCAAGAGGAAACTCGTTTATCCTGAAGATATTGTTTAAATTATCATTTCCCCTCATTTCAAATCCTCCCTTTACCCCTACATATATAATCCTTTGTTTTTGGACTCTTTATTGTCTTCCATTGATCTGTATCTCTTCCTAAATCAAGAAACATCCTGTTTTAATAGATGTCCTTTTACAATGTATGATAGAAACAAATCACTCCTTACTGCCCTCCTTTGTTAGAATTGTCATAATAATTCTTTAACGTTTTCTACAGGTAATTTAATGTTAGCTTTTTAAATTCCATAAACAGTTTTGTTGTATTTGTATTGAAACCTAAATTAATTATCCACTGCTATGTAATTACTCCAAAATTTGGCAGCTGAAAACAATACACTACTAACTTTATTAAATTAAAAAATATTATCTCAGAGTTTCTGTGGGTCAGGAGTCCTGGCATGGTTTTTCTGGATGCCTCCACCTCAAGGTCTTTTATAAACCAGCTGGGGCTGCAGTCACCTCAAGACTAGACTGAGGTAGACTCTGCTTCCAGGTTGGTGTCAGGATTCAGTTCCTCAGGGATTGTTGGACGGAGGAACTTATTTTCTCCCAGCTGTTGGCCAAAGGCTGTTCTCAGTTTTTTGCTGCATGGGTTTCTCTATAAGTCAACAACATGGCCACTAACTTCCCTCAGAACCAGACAGGGAGAGAGTAAGAGAGGGTGAGCAAGCAGAAACCAGAATCTTTTCCTGTAACCTGATTTCAGAAGTGACAGCCCATCACTTTTGCCATATTCCACTCATTAGAAGTGAATGGGAGGGCATTGTGCCAGGGCATAAACACCAGGAGGGAGCATCCTCAGGGTGTTAGAGGCTACCTCCCACGAATGCATAGGATAACTGGGGCCAGCTTTATAATACTGAGTCTTCCCATAGAAGAATATGGTAGGTTGCCTCAGTTGAATAGTTTTCTAAATATGTTTCAATTATTTTGTTATTGTGAATAGGATATGACAAATTTCCAGTTGGAGTTGGTATTGCTGTTATACAAAAGTCTATCTTTCTCTGTGTGTGAAACATTTATCTTATAAACTTTATTTTTATTTTACTTTTTGAATTCTATTAGCATTTTTATCTGCAAATAATAATGGTTTAAATTTATTTATTTTAATGAAGTATAGTTGATTTACAATTTCATATTAGTTTCAAGTATACTACACAGTGACTGAGCATGTTTATAGATTATACTCCACTTAAAGTCATCACAAAATAATGGCTATATTTCCTTGTGCTGTACAATACATCCCTGCAGCCTATCCATTTTATACATAGAAGTTTGTACCTTTCAATCACCTACCCCCATCCTGCCTCTCCTCCCTTCCCTCTGGTAAATATCAATCTGTTCTCTACACATGTGTGTCTGTTTCTGTTTTGCTATATTTATTTATTTGTTTTATTTTTTAGATTTCATGTTTTTTAGATTTCACATTACTGAAGCATAATATTCTCTGGGTCCATCCATGTTTTTCCAAATGGCAGAATTTCACTGATTTTATGGCTGAGAAATATTTCATTGTGTATACATAGTACCTCTTCTTTATGCAGTGATCTGTTGATGGACATATAGGTTGCTTCCATATCTTGGGTATTGTAAATAATGCTGCTATGAACAATTGGGGTACATGTATATTTTTGAATTAGTGCTTTAATTCTCCTCAGACATATACCTAGGAGTGGAATTGCTGGATTATATGGAAGTTCTATTTTCATTTTTGTGAGGAACGACTGTACTGTTTTCCACAGTGGCTATACCAATTTATATTTCCACCAGCAGTGTATGAGGGTTCCCTTTTCTCCACATCTTTGCCAACATTTGTTATTTGTGCTCTTTTTGATGATAGCTACTCTGACAGGTTTGAGGTGATACCTCATTGTGGCTTTGATTTGTATTTCTCTGATGATTAACAGTGGTGGGCATTTTTTCATGTAGCTGTTGGCCATCTGTATGTCTTCCTTGGAAAAATGTCTATTCAGGTCTTCTGCCCTTTTTTAATTGTTTTTTTGTTGTTGTTGAGTTGCATAAGTTGTTTATGTACTTTGAATATTAACCCATTGTTGGTCATATCATTTGCAAATATCTTCTCCCATTCCGTAGGTTGTCTTTTTGCTTCATTGATGGCTTCCTTTGTGTGCAAAGGCTTTTAAGTTTAATTATGTCCCATTTGTTTATATTTGCTTTTATTTCTTTTGCCTTAGGAGACAGATTTAAGAAAATATTGCTATGATTTATGTCAAAAAGTGTCTGCCTATGTTTTCTTCCAGGAGTTTTATGGTTTCAGATCTTACACTTAGGTCTTTAATACATTTTGAGTTTATTTTTGTATATGGTATGAGGAAATATTCTAATTTCATTGTTTTATGTGCAGCTGTCCAGTTTTCCCAGCACCACTTATTGAAGAGAATGGCTTTTCTTCATTGTATATTCTTGCCTTCTTTTTTGTAGATGAATTGACCATAAGCGTGTAGGTTTATTTCTGGGCTCTTCTGTTCCACTGATGCATGTGTCTGTTTTAATGCCAGTACCATACTGTTTAGATTACTGTGGCTTTATCGGTTAGGCTGAAGTCAGGGAGGGTAATACCTTCAGCTTTGATCTTTTTTCTCAGGATTGCTTTAGCAGTTTGGAATCTTTTGTGATTCCATGCAAATTTTAGAATTATTTGTTCTAGTTCTGTGAAAAATACCATTGGTATTTTGATAGGGATTGCATTAAATCTGTAGATTGCTTTTTAAAATATTTTAAAAATATTAATTCATCCAATCCAAGAGCTCAGGATATCTTTCCATTTCTTTGTATCATCTTCAATTTCCTCGTTCAGAGTTTTGTAGTTTTCAGAGTATAGGTCTTTCACCTCCTTAAACTTATTTCTAGGTATTTTATTCCTTTTGATGTAATTTTAAACAGGATTTTTTTTTAACTTTCTCTTTCTCATAGTTCATTATTAGTGTACAGAAAAGCAACAGATTTCTGTATATTAATCTTGTATCCTGCAACTTTACTGAATTCATTTATTCCAATAGTTTTTTGGGGTAGACTTTAGGGCTTTCTACATATAGTATCATGTCATCTGCAAATAATGATAGTTTTACTATTTCCCTTCCAATCTGGATACCTTGTATTTCAGTATGACTGCTATGGCTAGGACTTACAATTATGTTAAATACCACTTCCAATATATGTTAAATAGGCTGTGGGTTTGTCATAAATGGCCTTTATTATGATGAGATATGCTCCCTCTATATCAACTTTGATGAGAGTTTTTATCATGAATGGATATTGAATTTTTTCAAATGCTTTTGCTGTGTCTATTGATATGTTCATGTGTTTTTTATTCTTTCTTTTGTTAATGTGGTGTATCACATTGATTAATTGGCTGATATTAAACCATTCTTGCATCCCTGGGATAAATCCTACTTGCTTATGGTGTGTGATCCTTTTTATATATTGTTGAATTTGGTTTGCTAGTATTTTCTTGAGGATTTTTGCACCTATATTCATCAGAGATATTGGTCTGTAATTTTCATATTTTGTAGTTTCTGTGTCTGGTTTTGGTATCAGGGTAATGGTGGCCTCATAGAATGAATTTGGGAGTGTTTTGTCCTCTTCAATTTCTTGGAATAGTTTGAGAAGGATACGTATTAATTCTTTATATGTTCAGTAGAAATTCCCCTTTGAAGCCAGCCAGTCCTGGACTTTGTTTTGCTGAGAGGTTTCTTTTTTAAATTACAAATCAGTTTCACTACTAGTCATCTGTCTGTTCATATTGTTAAGTATTTCTTCCTAATTCACTCTTGGA
Organism: Balaenoptera musculus; assembly: GCF_009873245.2. Taxonomy (NCBI): domain Eukaryota; kingdom Metazoa; phylum Chordata; class Mammalia; order Artiodactyla; family Balaenopteridae; genus Balaenoptera; species Balaenoptera musculus. Next base: position 72,509,769 of record NC_045787.1, read on the forward strand.
AAGCTGTATGTTTCTAGACATTTATCCATTTTTGGCTAAAGGTTTATCAATTTTGTTTCTCTTTTCAAAAAACAGCTCCTGGTTTTATTGATCTTTTCTATTGTGTTTTGACCTCTATTTTATTTATTTCTTCTCTGATTGTTAATATTTCTTTTCTTCTGCTGACTTTGTGCTTTTTTTCCTTCTTTTTCTAATTCTTTTAGATGGTAGTTTAGGTTGTTTGAGATTTTTCTTGTTTCTTGAGAAAGGCCTGTATAACTACGGACTTCCTTCTTAGAATTACTTTTGCCTCATCACATAGATTTTAGAAACTTTTGTTTTTATTTTCATTTGTCTCAAGATATTTTCTAACTTCCTCTTTGATTTCTTCATTGACCCATTGTTCAGTAGCATGCTGTTTAGTTTCCATGTGTTTGTGTTTTTCCCATTTTTCTTCCTGTAAGTTAGTTCTGGTTTCATACTGTTTTGGTTGGGAAAAATGATTGATATCATTTCTGTCCTCTTAAATTTGTTACAACTTGTTTTGTGGTCTAGCATGTGATCTATCCTGGTGAATGTTCTATGTGCACCTAAAAAGAATGTGTATTCTGCTGTTATTGGATGGAATGTCCTGTAGATATCTATTAAGTCTAACTGGTATAATGTGTCATTTAAGACCAATGTTGCCTTATTGATTTTCTGTCTGAATGATCTGTTCACTGATGTCAGTAGGGTGTTAAATTCCCCTACTATTATTGTATTATTGTCAGTTTCTCCCTTTATGTCTGTTAATATTTGCTTTATATTTAGGAACTCCTATATTAGGTGCATATATGTTAATGAGTATAATATTCTCTTTATGTATTGATCCCTTTATCATTATGTAATGCCCTTCTTTGTCTTTTGTTATAGACTTTATTTTAAAGTTTATTTTGTCTGATATGAGTATAACAACCCCTGCCTTGATGTCATTTCCATTTGTATGAAATATATTTTCTCATCCCCTCACTTTCAGTCTGTGTGTGCCTTTAGCTCTGAAGTGAGTCTCTTGTAAGCAGTATATAGATGGGTCTCTGTTTTTTAATATCTAATCAGTCACCCTCTGTCTATTGATTGGCGCATTTAGTCCATTGACTATTAAACCGATTATTGAGAGAAATGTTCTGATTGCCAGTTTTTACTTGTTTTCCAGTTGTTATTGTAGTTCTTCTCTGTTCATTTCTTCTTCTTTTTGCTTCTTCCCTTGTAGTCTGATGATTTTCATTAATAGTAAGCTTGTGTTCTTTTCTCTCTAGTTTTTGTGTATTAATTATAGGTTTTTGGTTTGTGGTTACCATGGGGTTCCTATATGCTGACCTATAATTATGTCTGCTTGTTTTAAACTGGTAGTCATTTAAGTTCAAACAAATTCTAAAAGGTATACATTTTTTAACTCCCCCTCACACTTTTTGTTTTTGATGTCATATTTTACATCTTTATGTTTATTGTAGTTCTACTTTTGTCTTTTAAACTTTGTACTAGCATATTTAAGTGCTTGATTCATAGCCTTTACTAGAGGGGTTTTTCCTTTCTTATAGATTCTTACTTCTTATTGTAGCCTTTTCTTTTTCACTTAGAAAAGTCCTTTTAACATTTATTTTAGGGTAAGTTTAGTATTTATGAACTCTTTTAGTTTTTGCTTGTCTGAGAAGTTCTTTATACCTCCTTCAATTACAAATGATGATCTTGCTGAGTAGAGTATCCTAGGTCGTAGGTTTCTTCCCTTGCATCACCTTATAACCTGCAACTCCCTTCTGGCCTGCAAATTTTTTCAGAAAAATCAGCTGATAGCCTTCTGGGGGTTCCCTTGTATATGACTTTTTGTTTCTCTCTTGCTGCCTTTAGAATTCTCTCTTTACATTTAACTGTTGCCATTTTAATTATGGTATGTCTTGGTGTGGATCTCTTTGGACCCATCTTGTTTGGGATCCTCTGTGCATCCTGTACCTGGATATCTGTTTCCTTTTTTCTGTTTGGGAAATTTTCAGCCATAATTTCATCAAATCCTTTTTTGACCCTTTTCTTTGTCTCTTCTTCTGGGACCCCAATAATGCTAATATTGGTATGCTTGATATTGTCTTAGAAGTCCCTTAAACTGTTATCATTTTAAAAAATTTGTTTTCATATTTGCTATTCTGATTGGGTGATTTCTATTATTCTATCTTCCAGATCACTTCTGCATTTTTTTTTTGTATCACTTAGTCTGCTGTTAATTCCTTCTAGTGTGTTTTCATTTCATTTATTGTAGTCTTCATTTCTGATTGATTCTTTTTTACATTTTCTAGTTCCTTTGTTAAAAATTCTCACTGTATTCATCTATTCTGGTCCCTAATTCGGCTAGTGTTCTTATTACTAATGCTTTGAACACTTTATCTGGTAAATTATTTATTTCTGTTTCATTAGTTTTTTTTTTTTCAGGGATTTTCTCTTGTTCTTCCAATTGAAATAAATTCCTTTGTATTCTCATTTTGCTTAATTTTCTCTGTCTCTACAAAATAGGTGAGACAGTTACCTATCCCAGTCTTGAAGGGGTGTCCTTGTGTGGGAACATCCCTATAGAGTCTGTGAGTGCCCAGTTACTTTGGTGGAAGAGTTGGATCTGATGTGATGAGTCACCTTTCCCCCAGGGTGTGCGGCATCTGTCACCATGGTAGGAGGTAGGGCTGGAGATGGAGAGACTAGAGCCAGAGCCAGGTGTGAGCTGGGGATTTCCTACTGTTCAGTGGCCAACACCACTCTATTGGGTTTGGGGTCAGGTTCCTACGTACTGAAGGGGAAGTGCTGAGGGTTGGGTCTGAACTAATTCTGTTCCCTCTAATTGTGTGCTGTTCTCCATCCCAGCACCAGCACCCTTGCCCCAGAGGAGAGTAGGGCTAGAGCAAGAGGAGCTGAAATGGGCACCTTGTATGGGTCAGGCTTGGGTGTGATGATCCTAGCACCAGTCAGATTTCTGGAATGCTCCCAACCTGCTGCCTCTGTAATCACCAGCAATGGCCACCTCTCCCCATTCAGATGCCATGCCAGGTCCAAGCTGGCTCTGTCCCTCAGAACTGTGCACTTCCCTTAGACTTGGCTGCTCTCACCCTAATGTGGAGCGGTGTCTTGGAGCAAGCTGGGCTAGAGCAGTCACTCAGCTCAGGCTAGTGTGCTTGCTGGGGCAGTTTAGGGAAACTGGCCAGTCTTGGGCAGTTTCAATCTGCTTCCTCCACTTTGTTTCAGGAGTAAGCAAGTGTGTGGTGTGCTCTTCATGAGTGGAGTCTAGGTTTCTTACAGCCCTGCTGTCAGTCTCATTGGTTTTCAAACCCATTGGTTTTCAGTGGACACATGTGATAAAGTATACAGAATTTATAAAATTAGTCTAGGATAGTCACTAAAACAGCAACAACAACAAACCCTGGGAGGTAGGGATCTAATATTCCAAGTGTTTTATATATATAATTAAATATAAATATATATATAGTATAATAATATAAATATATAATGAATATATAAATAATATACAATAAAATAATATAAACATTATATTATTTGAATGTCTAGTTTTCAACAAAAAAGTACAAGATGTGCAAAGAAACAGAAAAGTATGGCCCATGCACAGGAAAAAAAATTAATCAATAGAAACCATTCTTGAGTAAGCCTAGATATTGGATTTTAGAAAGATGTTAAATCACCTATTGTAAGTATGTGAAAAGAACTAAAGGAAACAGTGTCTAAAAATTTTTAAATGTGTGAGAATTATGTATCAACATATACACAATATCAATAAGGAGATAGAATTTATAAACAAAGGACCAAATAGTTATTCTGAAACTGAAAATTATGATACCTAAAAGGAAAAATCCAAAGTAGAGACTCAAGAGTAGATTTGCATCGGCAGAAGAAAAAAATCAGTAAACTTGAAGACAGGTCAACTGAGATTATCCAGTCTGAAACAGGAAAAAAAAAAAAAAAGAATGAAGGAAAATAACCAGAAAATTAGAGATATGTAGGACACCATCAATAATAAAAATATATATGTAATGGGAGTTCCAGAAGCAAAGGAGAGAGTGAAAGGATCAGAAAGAATATTTGAAGAGATAAGGGTCAACAGTTTCCCAAATTTGATGGAAAGCTTTAATCAATATATCCAAGAAGTTCAAAGAGGTCCAAGTAGGGTAAACTTGGAGATTCACATCTAAGCACATCATAATCAAACTGTTGAAACTAAAGACAAAGAGAGGAATCTTGAATACAGGAAGAGAAAAATGATTCATCACTTGAAGTTATCCTCAATAAGATTAATGTTTGGTTTCTCATCAGAAAACACAGGTAACCAGAAGGCAGTGAAATGACCTATTTAAAGAATTCTATAGCCAACAAAACAGTCTTTCAGAAATGAAGGAGAAATTAAAACATTCCCAGATAAACAAAAACTAAGAATATTTATCATTAGCAGACCTGCTCTACAAGAAATACTAAGGGAGTTCTTTAAGCTGAAATGAAAAAAAAAAATAGGCACTTACTTGAATGCACATAAAAAAGTAAAGAGCACAAAGAGGAAATGCAGATGGCCAACAGGCACATGAAAAGATGCTCAACATCATTAATCATCAGGGAAATGCAAATCAAAACCACAATGATATATCACCTCACACCTGTCAGAATGGCAATCATCAAAAAGAACACAAATAACAAACATTGGTGAAGATGTGGAGAAAAGGACACCCTCCTACAGTGTTGGTGGGAATGTAAATTGGTGCAGCCACTGTGGAAAACAGTATGGATATTTCTCAAAAAACTAAAAATAGAACTACCATATGACCCAGCAATTCCACTCCAGGGTATATATCTGAAAAAAACAAGAACACTAATTCAAAAAGGTACATGCACCCCAATGTTCATAGAAGCGTTATTTATAATTGCCAACATATGGAAGCAACCTAAGTGTCCATCAACAGATGAATGGATAAAGAAGATGTGGTTTGATATATATATCACATATATATGTGATGGAATACTACTCAGCTGTGAAAAAGAATGAAATTTAGCCATTTGCAGCAACATGGATGGACTTGGAGGGCATTCTGCTAAGTGAAATAAGTCAGAAAAAGACAAATAGTGTATGATATCACTTATATGTGGCATCTAAATAATGCAACAACCTAGTGAATAAAATGAAAAAAAAGCAGACTTACAGAAAACAAACTAGTGGTTACTAGTGGGGAGAGGGAAGGGAGGAGGGGCAGTATAAGGGTAGTGCATTAAAAAAAAAGCATTATGGGATTATATGAAATCATGTATGTGAAACTTTTGAAAACTGTAAAGCACTATAGAATTTAAAGAATCTTCCCTTCAATTAAAAAAAAAGTTACCCAAAAAAAAAAAAAGAAACCAAATCCACCAGTAAAGGTGACTAGATAGATAAATCCAAAAGTTGGCATAGATATACTTTGTTACCCTTTTAACTGTGTTGATTATTTTGGATAGTCTGACTCCCTGGCATTTCCATATGAATTTTTGTATTAGTTTGTCAGTTCTGCAGAAAAGCTAACTGGAATTTTGATATGAATTACTTTAAATCTGTAGATCAATTTGGAAAGTATTCCCACTTTAACAATATTAAGTGTTAAGTGTTCTTATGAAGGAGCATGAGATGTCTTTCCATTTGTTTAGGTCTTCTTTAATTTCTCTCAACAACATTTTGTAGTTTTCAGAGCACAAATTTTGTTCCACTTTTGTTATATTTATTTCTAAGTATTTTATTATTTTTATGCTATTGTAAATGACTTGTGCTCTTAATTTTCTGTTCTATTGCTCATTCTTGCAACTGATTCAAAATAGCTTTATAGTAATAAATTTATTCACTGCTTAGGTATCTTGGATACTAAATTTGACTTTATTAATGGGGAAAATAGGTTGATTCAAGTTCTTATTTTTACCTTGAATAGTGATCCTAAAATTCTTATTTTTACCTTGAATAGTGATCCTAAAATTCAAAATATTTTGGCCATGCCACCATTTTGGAAGAGAGGCTATGAGATAAATAACCATGCCAGTGTTTCAGTGCCGAAATACATTTTTATGAGGGTTGATACAGACTTTACCAGATGACCTTATGGGTTTGAGGACAAAGATATTAATAGAACTCAACTCACATTCTTATAAAATTCAGTTACTCATTTATACAATTCTATAAGGATGTTGTAAAGTGAACCATGAGAACTCTGATATCATTTACTGAAGTATGCTTATTTGAATTTTGGTTTTAAAATCTTGCTACCATCAAAATACAAAATCTGAAATCATTTAGTATCTAAATAAATTGAATGTACCACACATGTTTTTAGCTTCTCAAGCCAAACAATAGCAGCTGTCTGCTGAAATTAACTTTTATGCAGAAATAAAGTTTTATTTGATTTTATTTGTGTAATTTGCTAAAATTATTTTTCAGAAAGTGTTATTTTGCATGAAAAATTAGAATGAGAAAGATTGTAATTTTGTCAACAGTGTCTTTATGGCTTATGTGGATAAAATCAAATTTCCAAGCATAAAAATTAAATGTATGCGCATTCTGTGTGCATATGTTCATATGTCTGTTATCAGCTTCTGGAAATATCCCAAATATCTAATAAGTTAGAAACAACTGATGTATACAATTGGTTCAATTAACTCAATATAGGCCCCATGGATTAGTACTTTCATTTTGGAATTACTGATTTGTATCCTTTCTTCTCTAGTCTACATCCAGTTGCTTGCCCAAAATATACATTCAACTATTTAATAGAATTTCCAACTTAACATTTCCAATATTGAGCTCTTGAATTACTTCCCTAAAAGTGTTCTTCCTGGTTTTCCCATCTCAGTTAATAGCAACTCCTTTCTTCTAGTTGCTCAGGAAAAAACCTTAGAGTCATCCTGGACTCCTCTTTCTCTCATATCTCACACCCAATTTACCAGAAAATTATTAGTTGCTTTATATTTATTGTCTTGGTTAGTGCTAATAAATCTATGAAGTAGGTATTATTATCCTATTTTCAGATAAATAGGAGCTATTAATAATTATCATAGCAAACACATAGCACTTACTATACCAGGCACCCTTTAACCCTTTGAACTATTTTACTTATTGTAACCCAGATAATACTCCTAATAAGCCTACGTGGTAGGTACAATTACTATATCCGTTTTACATGTGGGAAAATGAGGCACAAATTGTTAAGTATCTTGCCTAAATTCTCATAATTAATGAGTGTAGGAGCCAAGATGGAAACCCAAACATGGCACACAAACACAGTAAGCTCCTTCCAACTGGAAGGAGGAAGTTTTAGGAAAACTAAAGTGAAGTACTACATAATGAATAGATTCTAAACATATGAAATTTTATTTTTTCTTCCTTACCAGTATCCAACAGACATTTACCTAGTACCCAATATGTGCCAGGCATTAATGCACAAAGACGTGTACAGTGTCCTTCTTGTGCACAGGAAGATTACAATCATGTTGGAGAGGAGAGAATAAATGAAGATAAATAACTGAGTATATTGGCATCATTAAATATATGAAAAATATGGAGGTGAGATAGAAAGAGAGAGAGGTTGCAATAAACACTTGTGATACACAAATCATTGTTTGTAAAATAGTAGTCAAGGTACTTATATAATCATGTAAGGAAGAATATATTCTATTCTTACCTTTCTGTTTACACTCCTCCCTGGGACCCTTCTAAATCTAAGCTGATGAAAAATAGAGACTCTTCATGGTGCCTTGGTTACTCAAAGTGCTCAGCCTTTAGAACCGTTCTATTCTCTTTTCCACTAAGAAACACAAAAATCACATCTACATGGTATGATAGGAAATAAAATGAAATGAAAGGTCTCAAAGATGAGTTTGGAACTGAACGAAATATAACCTTAGATTTATTTATTTTTTTATATATGAGTACATTGCATTTTTCTTACAGAGCGTTTGTCAGTTAAAATCTAGATTGTAAATTGTATAATTGGGACAGTATTATATGAGATGTTAAGTATATTAAATGCAGTAGAGTATTTAACCAGGGTCCTTCCTCTTATTTTACTTCAACAAATCATATGCAGAGAAAAGTTAGTAATCGACAAAGATTTTGAAACATGGATCTTAAATATTTACAGACATTTAAAAAAGCAGTATCTTCAGTTTTCAACTACATCATGTTTGTGGCTTCTCAGATTATTCAGGTTTTTGATACCTACCTCTCTTTATTTCCCTAGTTATCAAACATATAGTATAGAAAAAAGAGAAATTGTTCAAATTCTCTGGAAGCATGTTAATTTTAGCAGTAAGTAAATCTCGCTGCTTGAATACCTTCTTTTAAAAGGGCAAGATTCTTGTAAAGATGTAAAACAACAGTCTAGCAGAATAAAGTACATGTGCTTTCTATGTAAATTGCAAAGACGGAAAACATTTTACTTCATGGCATTAATGTCACAGGTCAGAGTCAAGAGTTTATTGCCAATTCAGAGGAATTTCTCTTTTCAATGACATATGGCATGACCTTCAACTTCTAGCAGTTGTAGAATGGTTAAGGTCAACTATTCTTACATTCAGAAAATCTAAATGATGTACATGACAAATGGTAGAGTATATTGTAACTGATTTCTGGGGCAAACATAGTAAAATATTGCACTGTGGGATGAAAGTTTACTGACCCTGTGATATTATGCCTGACACTGATCATTATTTCCCAATTGAGCTGTTTGAAAGGATAGTTAATATTCTGTTTGTTAGACGTCTCATTTTATTGTATATGAATTGGAAGGATGCTGTCCCCTCTCTGTATCTCACCAAATGGAATATAGCTATTGGAATTTTATCAACTAAAGACAAGTTGTAATGAAGAGCAGGATATTTTTCTTTCTGTACAATTTTTCTTTCTTTTTGCTCCTGTTTTAATAAGAATTTTTTCACCTTACTCAATGGAAAAAAATTAGAAACCTTCATATAGAACTAAAATTTCAATGTTAATAGTTTACCATCTAGAAAGAAAAATAAATATTGAGTGTCCATCCATTATATACTATATACTGTACTGATTTTTTTTTGTCTTCCTTAAAAAACAGCCTCAATAGACACTGATTTAGAATTGCTTAATCTTCCTTGTCTCTAAAATGTGCTGTTCCTGTGTTCTATAGCCCTGCAGTGGATTTTTTTTTTCTGTTCTCCAAAGTTGACATGTTCTCACCTCTTGTCCCTTTCTACAGCTATCCTCCAGCAGTCCAGCTGCTAATTAATACTCCTACACAGAGATTTTCTCATAACACACTGGATTAAAGTTGTTTCACTATATGACCCATTCATTATAGCACTTGTCCATTCTGTGTTTTGAGAGATTAATGCATCTAAGTACCAGATATGCATTCATTTGCTGCTCTTTTTGTGTAAACCATGGTCTAATCTTCTCTAATCTAGAAATGCATTAGAGATCACCATTTACTTTTATTTTAAGCAAGATCAGAGAGATGAAGAGAAAGAAGTACTACATGAGTTAACGTGTTTGATTTCTAAATCCTCTGATTGGTAGAGGTTATGAAAGAGACCTTCCAGAACCTATAATACCATTGCTTTACTTAGCTTCTCATTTCATCCCGTCCATGATTCTCATAGTTTATGGCACATGACCTACAGCAGTAAACTTGAGCTACTTAGAGAACTCACTCTGGGCCTACTACACCTGGGGCCACACATAGAAAGAATCCTAGGAGAAAAGCAAAAACAAAAAACAAAAAACAAAACCTGCTATGTCTTCCATTATGCAGGGTTTGCCTTTAGCCATTTCCACTGTTGTTATTAATTTTCTTTTTATTATGTCTTTTTCCATGTTTGTTGCTACTACTCTGCCTATTACTATTACTGTCTATTAATATTGTATTTCTACTACCCTGGAATTAACATTACTCTGCCCCTATCTTTGAAGCAACAAAGGAAAGATTTTTCTCTTTAAAAACCGGTGCTGAGATGGCTCTAAAATAGACTGTAAAGAATTCAGAATGTGTGAGCAAGCATCATAAGAAGCTTTCCAGCTAACTTTGCCCTGAGAGCTACAAGAAGTTATATATCATCACTATGCAACTAGAGTGAAGTGAAGCATACTCATGAGATTATAATATAAGCCAAGCTGAATTAAAGGCATCCTTTCTCAGGTAGGTGCACAAGAAAGGAACTCAAAATGCCTGGTTACTTTCTTAAGAAGAGTGATCCAAGAACAGAAATGTCACAGGTAAAAGGCAACAACCAATCCTCATTACTTTTAAAGATACATTCTAGTGCCTTCCCTCCATTAAAGCATCATTCACCCTTGTCAGATGGTTTGAGAAGTATCCCTCTCCCTACAAAAAACCCTTTATTTTAATTGCTTAATTAATAGATTAGAATTGTTTTAAATTATAAACTAGGACATTGATGATACTTGAGGAAGTTGGTATATAGGCAGCTGTGATTGGGTTGTCATTGTTTGGGGCAAATAAGAGTGATGATCTTCTTGAGATGAGAGGATTTAATAAATAAAGAAGAATTAAAAAGTAAAGAGCATAAAAAAGGTATGTTCCTCAAAATTTGGCCTACGGCTAGCCTTGTCCATGCCTTCATCATTCAGTCAAAGAAAAAAGATCTCCTCTCTTCCCATATATAAACATCAGTACACGAACAGTGCAGTTTCCATTCTGCATATTTCTGTATCCATCTTATTACTTCTCAAAGTAGCTGAAACTTCTCAAAGTAGTTTCAGTTGGGTGCCTTAACAGAAGGAAACCCTCAAATGCCCTCATCTATGTGAAATCATCTGTACTTTGTGAATGCCATGCAAATAATAGTTTTCCTTTTCTTTTGGAACCAGGCATCTATGTGATAAATCAGTTGCTCTGGGTTCCACATGTTCTTGGGGCCAATTCTTGTGTGAAAGAGAGAGGCTGATTGGAAAGTCTACTAGTGATTACAGTACTTTTAAATCCAGCAGGCATTTCAAATTACATATAAGAAAACAAGACCCAAAATCTTTAAGCTATTGCTCTCAGGTCATAAAGCAATCGTTAGATAAAGCTAGAAATGACACCTGAAATATTTGGTTCTTTGATTAGTACCTTAGCCTTCAGTATATTTCACTTCTTCTTCAACCTCAGTTGACCAAACATTCTCTTAGTTAATTAAGCTCTCTTACAAATACCTATTTTTTATATATTAAAATGAGGAAGTAATTCTTGAGATTTGTTTTTACATCTGTAAGGAATACTGTGATTATTTATCTGTAATTATTTATCTTCAAAGATAGATAATCTGAATCTTAAGGGAATTTTCCAGGCCACATCATGCATCAAACTCTAGCCTGTGAATTTCATAGGGAACTATAGACGTCTTAATTTCCATTATCATATTACAAGTAATGAAACTGGTCAGAGAGGGAAATAATTTATGCACGTTAATAAGGGAAGGTAATATCAGGATCTGGGTGGATCCCATGTCTTCTGAGTGCCAGTTTCATGGGCTCTGTACTCATGGTTTGATCTAATCCTACAAGGAAAGTGTCATAGCCTTGGCCAGGTTCAATTCATTTGAGTTTCACCCACACAGCAGTTAGTCAGAAAGAAGTGGAATCCAAGGATGCTGTAATATAGTACCTTTCCACTCAAATTAATCATTTTCAGAAAATAAGACTAGAAGTACAGTTAAGAAGCAACAAGGGCAAAAGGGAGATTTACTGCTGATCAAAATGGACTAGTAATTCTTTGTTCATCCTCATAAAAATCAGGCAGTGCAACAGGAGGAAGAAATTAAAGGAGCATTTAGAAGGCCAGTGGCAATGGTATATCATGGTAAAAAAGAAAGAATGAGAGTGTATTAGGTGAACCATAGCACCAAGGAAAGAGAAGCAGGTGTCTGCTGTCCTCCTCTGATGTTGTATTATTCATCACAGCGAACTTGTCCACATAACACAGAAAGTTTCTCCTTGTAAGGAAAGAAAAATATTTTGAAAGAGACACATAAAATCTTTTTGTGTGCAATTCTTTATGTATATGTAAAAATATGTTACTGCTGCCAGAATCAGAAGGGGAACAATATTTGTGACATTTGCTAAAATGTTTAAATTTTTATTGACAGCAGAGTTGACACCAGATATACCTGATTTAGGTGAAAAAGGCTACTTTTGCCATCACTCTTGAAAAGTAAATGTTTCTATAGATATTTTAATTTCTATAGATATTTTAACTTTCCCAAGTGCTTTCATGTGTTTTATGTCCTTCATCTATTTGTTTACAAGTATTTATTAAGTCTCTACTGTGTGCTAGGCTCTGTTCTAGATGCTGGTGATGCATTGGTTAGTAAGACAGACTTGGCTGTTGTCCTTAGAGACTTACATTCTCATGGTGGAAAGATAAACAATGAACAACTAAATGAACAAAATGTTTTCGGAGTGTGATAAAAGAGCTAAAATCAGATTGATAAGAGAATGAGTTTCTAGTAGGGGCCATTTTAGATAGAGTAATCCCGGAGGGCCACTGTGATGCAGCCGCTCTAGAGCGAGAAGAAGCCAGCCATGAGAAGGTTATTATTAGTGTCTTTTAAGAACTCTGGGAGGTATTTTGATCCTGTGTTAATGTACCTGTTTTATAAAATAGGAACGTGAGACACAGAGAAAATAAAAGACTTCCCAAGGGAGCACAGTATATTAGTAGCATAGCCAAGTCTAAACCCAGGCCTCCTTATTTTCAGGCCAACACCATTTTTGTTATACAAGCAATAAAGGACAAATTAAGATTTATAGTATATGTGGTAAAACAAATGTGAAACAAAGATGGTCACTCTTCTGGAGTGATGTATGTTTTTCTCATTCATTATTATTGGATTTGTTTTCTGTTCTTTGTTTTAATCAAGCTTATATCTGCTTGTATATTAGGAGCCAGTGCTTTAGAATATTCATTTCTAGATGAAAAAAAACACTAGTAAACTTAAAAATTATGTATATTTAAAAGTCGCTATTTTACCAGTAAAGAGAAGGATTTCAAAGTAGCTTTATATTAGTAGGGACTCAGAGTCAAATACGTATACTTATTTGCCCAAAGTCTGGGGTGTACCCATCATCTAAACTTCTTAATTTTGAGAACCCCCCACCGAAGATGACACTGCCAGGTACTCAGTCTCCCAGCACCTCTTCTGGCTTGTCTGAGCCAATTAGATCCATCACCCAGCTTCTGAATTAGGAACTAGTAAACCAAAGAAGAAGGGTGAAGATCCATTTTCATGGTAGGTGGCATAGGGCCAGCACCATTCATGTTCCAGGTGTAACAAAAGAAGCAGGGCCGTGCTCATGCCAAGTGCCCAGAGCCAGTTACAGTGGAGCCCGTGGGGCAGCGTCTGGAACCCAGTGACCAGCAGTGTTCTCTTGGGTTGGGATTTGGGGTGTGATTTTGATTACTGCCCTGGCTCTTGCCCAGTTTTTTTGGTTTGCCCAATTCTGAATCTGCTAATCAGACAGTTGAGAAATTCTTTGAGCTGCAAAATGTACTATCAATAAATGTCTTCTCTGGTTAAGTGGTTCAGAGGTGATCTCTACTGCTTGCAACATTGAAATCATTACAATTTTCTGAAGAAAAGTTATATTTTTTACAGATATCAGTTCTATTAGAAATTTCAGGTTTTGGGTAGGCAGAAGGAGACAGATATATGAATTTAAAAAATCTCCCTAGGTAATTCTACCAAATTCTGCTCCTGTTGAGAACCTCTGGATTAAGACACCTTTCCATTGTTTTAAATATCACAAAGTGATGATTAATTCATTGAGTCCTGAGGCAGAAACGTGGAGGGGGAAAAATCAAGGGAACATTTGGCTGAATCTTGGCTTTTGTGCGCACAGATCCTAGGCATTGTGAAAATGTGTTTTGAAAACACAGTTGAGGGAGCTGGAGACTCATGGGAGATTCCATCTGTGTAAACAAAACCAATCTCAGTTACAAGTTAATGTTAAATATATATAAAAATATAAGTATAAAATATTTTTTAAGAGTTCAGAAACATGTTTATAGCATATGTTTTGTGAAAAATATCTTGAATGTAATGAGAGATGATTTCTTTAACAATTTTCTCTAAATGAAAGCATCATTTTTCCTATTGGTTTTGATCTCTGTGATTAAGAGTCTCATGTTTGGGGGAAATGATAAAGCCTTTCAATAAACAAAAGTAACAGAAGCAGCAAAAAGATAATGAAAGTTAACAAAAGAACAAATAACCACTTCTCCCCCCAAAAAAGGAAAAAAAAGAATCCATTTGTCATATTCTGAATGGTGAAAAGCCCCAACTTACAAACTTGTGAAATAATACCAATTTACTCTTATTAAGTTCCCAGATTTAATTGTTCCAGGCTCTGCAAGGAATCACATTCAGAGAAACAAAAGTACAAGTAACCAGAAGTAATAAAAACATAAATTAAAATTTATGTCTTTAAAAAAACTTAAAATAGACCCAATTTGAAACACTGTATAATCATTCTTATATACTTCCTTTCTTCCCTCCCAAGGTTCTCACACTTCTCACTGGCTCATTTTCTAAGTCCCATGCAAATCATCTCCAAACCCAGCCTTGGAAGCCTCTTTTCTTTTCTCTCCTGTTCTCTTTCTTCCTCTCTCCTGCTTTTGTTACATCATCTTTACCTGAGGATAGACTTTATCTCCCTTCTGCATGAAGCCTCTGTGTTTCATTCATTCTCTGCCAGTTTTTCATTTCCACCTTTTAAAACTTCAGGAACTCGTTTGGCTGAGACGACCCCTCCTCAGAAGGTGGAGGAAGATGAGGGAAACTTGACTGAATAGGCAAAGACTGGTATGGGATGGGGAAGAGGAGGTTGATGTAAGCTCTGGGTAAAAATAATAATTTTTTACCCTGTTGTCCTCCAAATGCATGTAATGATGTTGTGCAGGGTAAAAATGTATTGATTTTCTTTGATTCTTTAAATATCTTTCACTTACCATTTTGTAGGCAATGTTGCTCTTTTGTTTTCTGTTTTTATAAATCCCAACTTTCATTTTATTTTCTATTTCACAAGAAAACAAACTCCCTGAAGTCTGAATAATAAAATGAAGATATGTTAAAACCAGATGTCTGTTAGATTTTTATAATCCCAAATTATGTGTCATCTAAGAAATGGCATAATTCGTGCAACCTAGGTAATTGTACATTCCTGCCTTCAGAGACCCAGACCTAGAGTGCTACTCTATTTAAATGCCTAAGTTTTGTGTTACTAATTCTATTCAACTTAATAGAAGTATCTTGAGAAAAATGTAAGTAATGTCCACATCATTTAAATTCCCTTTTGGTGAACATCCTATGGACTTTTCTAAAATATCAATATCTATCTATCTAGATATCTGGATAGCAATATAAAATATCTATCTGTATCTATATCTATATACAAATTATAGCTCTTTATGCACTCTGAGAGCCTCGGTTTTCAGAGTTTGAGACCTTTTACCTTTGGATCTATGTTTCAGGTTGAACTGGTGTTGGAGACAATATATAGTTAGTTGTGTTTCTCAGTTGGGAGTATACTTGCCCCCTACACCCAGGGGACATCTGGCAATGTTTGGTTGTTACTATTAGATGAATACTACTGGCATCTAGTGGGCAAAGTCCAAGAATGCTACTAACTACCCTCCAGTGCACAGGACAGCCCCCACAGTAATCATCCCGTCCAAAACGTTGATAGTGACGAGGCTGAGGAACCCTTGATTAAAGATCTGTGACGTGGTCTCACCCGTTATGTTTTCTCTATGCCTTTGACAGCAGCCAATATGTGAGACTTCAATTTTGAGGTTTTACTGTTCCACATCCCCTGTGGAGCATTTTTGTCAAATATAATTTTTAAAAGATGTATCTTTTAGGCACAACCTCGTAATGTAATCTAAGAGAGGTTTAGTTAAGAATATTTTAATCAATTATTATGGTTAATGAATGACTGCAATACTTCGAAATTGATAAAAATATTTCTCATGTGAATATTATTTTATATTTCTCCATTTTAAAAGATTACATATTATTCAAATATATCCTAGTGATGAGAATAAAAACTGAGTTTCAGATAGTTTCTGAACATACATATGTTGACAAAAGATTCTAAAATATTTCAATGAATTATTATCATATAGACTAGATTTTGACTTTTAACATTCATTTAAATAAAAGTGTAAGATACCAGAAAGTTAACTTTGCATAATTTATTACAATTTTTAATTGCTTTTCCAAAAAAAGAGACTTTGAGCTTTTCAGTACTGTAATTGAATCAAGATACTGATAATGAATATATTACCTCCACAAAAGAATTACTTAGATATTATGTCTTATATATGTAGGTAATAAACAATTTTATTATGTAAGTCTTCTATGGATGGTTTAATATTGTTTAGTTTATTGAATTATAAAATTATAGTGTTTAATTGAGATTACAGAAGTTTATCTTCTGAATTTAACCTCCCTCCACAAATGAGTTTGATTTGAAATATTTACCAAGCACCTTGCATGTAAAAAGTGTCGTGTGACTTGTATCTTTACAAATAATTTACTTAGTCATTTCATCAAAGGTCAGAAATGACTTCCTAAAATGTTTCAGTTTAGGTGTTTCTGTTAGGACATGGTAAGCCACAAAAGAATGTCACTCCCATTCTAAGAACAACAACAAAAATAAAAAACCAGATAATGTATAAAGTTATAACTTAGGGGGTGCATCAGTGAGCTAAAGCCACAATGCAACCAAAAGAGCTGACTTTCAAAAGTGACAAGACTCTCCAATGAGAAGAAGCAAAAGCAGATGCTGAGAAAACTCCCCAGCACTAGCACTTCAAGCAACACACTAAGTTCAAGAAAATAGCAGCCCAATGATGGAAGAATTTGAAGTTGCTGGAATACTGTACCCAGTAAGAAAGGAAACTGTACCAATAACAAATCCCAAGACCAACTCAACTACTGCTTAGATGGATTCAATCATTCATACAGGTGGCCTAACCAAAGACAAGGCAAACATTTTTTCTGTCCATAGATTATATTTACTTCAGTCTTTACTGCTCTTCAATACATAGTTCCTAACATTTAAACAAAATATAAGATATACCAAAAAACATGACCTATTGTTAGGAAATTGAGCAATCAACCAAACAAAACCAGAGATGCTATTTATTGAGCTTTCTTTGTCAAGCCCTGTGATACATGCTTCATGGATATAATACCAGCTAATTCCATTATTCCTATATTATATCTGCCTTATCTATACTATATCTGTTATACATATGAGAAAAATTGATGTAAGAAGATAAATATTCCCAATTCACACAACTAGTATATGTTGGAACCAGGATATGGATACGTGCCAGTCTAATTTCAGAGCCCAAATCATAGCCACTATGCTATAGAGCCTTTTGGATATGGCAATATAAGAAGTCATTGCACACAAATTAGTCTAGTAATTTTTTCTCCATGTACTTTTAGAAAGAGATATAGAAGTGTGCTTTTTTCTAAAATAAAATTAGAAGAGGAAGAGTGTTGAAGAACATCCCTCTATGTGCCATTTCATCTGTTTCTATATCAGAAAATAAAATATCTACTTAACGCTAGGAGATTATATTTACATGGGTTAACTTATTACACAACATTGTTTTAATATTTGGATATTTTAACATAAAGGCTTAATGGTTCTGGCTGTAAAGGAAAATCTTTTATTCGAGGGTCTACTAGATTACTGGGAACATTGCTTTTAATTGTCATTTCTTTTATTTCCAAGGATGCAGATTCCAGACTGGAAATATTGTTTCAGGTTAACAGGAGGTCTATCAGCCAGGCAGATCTTTCCTCTACAACCTACTATTGAGCTCATGTCATTCAGAGGAGGTAACCAAAGGACTAGAAGAGTTTGAGTATTTATACTTAATTGCTTGGAAGACCTTACTGAAAGTTTTGTTTTTTTTTTTTTTTAGAGAATTGGATCCCATCATGAACTAGGTCATGAGCAGAAGATCTGTGTTGAGTCATCCAGATTTAGTTTTTACATATTTGCTGAGAGGTCTGTGCTAAGTACTAGGTACAAGTGGTACGTGGATACTTTGTTCAGCTTTTTTTTTTTTTTCTTTTCTGTAATATAGAACCAAGGAAAGGTATAGCAAGTTGCTACTGCTTAAAGCATAGACAGCTGGTTCCACAGCCCCTCATAGTCATAGTCCTAACTAACCAAAATCTTTGGTAACATAAATCCAAGATTATCATACATTCAAGAAAGTATAATTGTTCTGAGAATTGAGACATCATAGGAAGAGGAGATACAAGGTTGGTGTAATACACATTGTTAGTTGCCTACAAAATACCCATTGAATACTTTCTACCTTGCCTAGAGTTCCTATTCCCAACCCTAGAAAAGTGACCTTGGTTATTTTAAGTCAGTCGTAATAGTTAGACCTGTGACATCCAAAACAATAGCCGCTAGTCATACGTAACTTCTGAGAACTTGAAATGTGACTAGGCCAAATTAAGATATGCTATAATTGTAAAATTCACATCAGATATTGAAGATTTAGTATAAAATAATGTAAAATATTTTGTTATATTTTTAATGGTAATATATTGAAATTATATTTGGGTTATATTGGGTTAAATTATATTATTAAAATTAATGTTATCTGTTTCTTTTTATGTTTTTAATGCAGGTACTAAAAAATTAAGGATTACCTATGTGCCTTGCATTATATTTTTATTGGCTAGCAGTATGCAGTGGTGAATTCTTTGAGTTTGCATTCACTTTAAATCTTATTTTGACTTCAGTTTTGAATGAAAAAATGTTAAAAAAAAAAAAGAGTCCTTCTGGAAGAAAGAAAATGATACCAAGTGGAACTATGAATCTACACAAAGATGAAGAGTTTTAGGAGAGGTAACTATATGGGTAAATATAAACTAATTGATTTCTTATTTTTTCTTATTTAAATTGAGATATAGTTGCTTTACAATATTGTGTTAGTTTCAGATATACAGCATGGTGATTCAGTATTTTTGCAGATTATATTCCATTATAGGTTTTTACAAGATAATGGGTATAGTTCCCTATGCTATATAGTAAAACCTTGTGGTTATCAATTTTATATGTAGTAGCTTGTATCTGTTAATCCTGTACTGGTAATTTGTCCCTTCCCACTTCCCCCCACATCCCTGGCTCCTTTGGTAACCACAAGTTTGTTTTCTATGTTTGTGAGTCTATTTCTGTTTTGCATATGCATTCATTTGTATTATTTTCTAGATTCCACATATAAATGATATCATATATTATTTGTCTTTCTCTGACCTATTTCACTAAGTATAATATTCTCCAGGTCCATCCACATTGCTGCAAGGGGCAGAATTTCATTCTTTTTCATGGCTGGATACTCTTCCATTGTATATATATACCACCTTCTCTTTATCCAATCATCTGTTGATAGGCATTTGGGTTGCTTCCATGTCTTGGCTATTGTAAATAGTGCTGCTATGAACATTGGGGTGCATATATCTTTTCAAATTAGTGTTTTTGTTTTGTCCAGATATGTACCCAGGAGTGAAATTACTGGATAATATTTATTGTTTTTAAGAAACTTCCATATTGTTTTCCATAGTGGCTGTACGAATTTACATTCCCACCAGCAGTGTACAAGAGTTTGCTTTTCTCCACATACTCTTCAACATTTGTTATTTGTAGACTTTTTAGTGATGACCATTCTGACTGGTGTGAAGTGATACCTCACTGTAGTTTTGTTTTGCATTTCTCTAATAGTTAGAGATGTTGAAGATCCTTTCATGTGCCTATGGCCATCTGTATGTCTGTGTTGGAAAAAATGTCTATTCAAGTCTTCTGCCCATTTTTTTGATTGGATTGTTGTTTTGTTTTTTTTTTCTGTAATTGAGTTGTATAAGCTGTTTATATATTTTGGATGTTAACCCCTTGTCGGTTGTATCATTTGCAAATATTTTCTTCCATTCAGTAGGTTGTCTTTTCATTTTGTTTATGATTTATTTTGTTGTACAAAAGCTTTTAAGTTTAATTAGGTCCCATTTGTTTATTTTTCCTTTTATTTCTTTTGCCTCAGGGGATTGAGCCAAGAAAATAGATAAACAAACAAAATGATCCATCAAAAAAATTGCTAAGTTAAACTTCATCAAAATTAAATACATAAGTTCTTGAAAGACACCTGTTGAAAGAATGAAAAGATGAGCCACAGACTATGTGAAAATATTTACAAATGTTTGCAAATATTTTTATCTGGTATAAGATTTGTATCCAGAATATATAAGGAATTCTCAAAACTCAATAAGAAACAATCATCTCAGTTAAAATATGTTTAAAGAATTTGAGCAGACATGTCACCAAAGAAAATAAACAGATGGAAAATAAGCACATGAAAAATTCTCAATGTCATTAACCTGCAAAATACAAATTAAAGTCATACCTCGTAGAATGGAAAAATAAATAGAAAATAAAAACCGATGATACCAAGCACAGGATGTGGAGCAAGTGGTAATTGCATCCATTGGTGGTGAGAATGCAAATGGTACAACCACTTTACAGAAGTATATCATAGAAAGTTACCATACCCTTACCACAACCTACCAATCATGTGGTGAAAACTTATGTTCGCACAAATATCTATATGTAAATCTTTATAAAATTATATTTCATATCCACATAATCATACACACACCTCATCCAAGATTATTCTAAAGGGTTAGACATAAAAGAATGGACTTCTGCTTTCAACCATGATGGAGTAATAAGTGTTGGCTTTCACCTTTCACTGTAAACAGCTAGAAAACTGGAACAATATGTTAAGCAATTATTTTCAGACATTGGAAAATGATGGTAAAAGGCTGTTATCCCTGAGAAAAAGAAAACAAAGATGGTGAGCCCTAATACCATCCAGGATTTCTGCCTGGTGGCAGTTCTCAGACTGTGAGCATGGCCAGAAGACCCAGACAGCATCTGGTGGCCTTGCTGAGTTGAGAAGCTAGAAATTGGAGTTCAGGGAAGCTGAGACAGCTAGAAATTTCATCAAATAGTTCTAAGACAGAGGAGGTTATAAAGAAAAAGCTGAATCTGTGTCCTTTAGTATTTGATGGGGATCAGGATGCACATGAATAGAGCAAAAGTCCACAAGGCTACACAAAAAATGACTGATGTTCATTTTTATGTGAGCAGTATCAGTCTTTAGTATCTACCCACTTTTAGATGTACTCCTTGGCCCAGTCTTGGAGATTAGGACCACATGAACACTCCACATATACTAAAAAGCATTGTCCTCTCTAGCTATTCCCCCATCCCAACCACATCAAATTTTCTTTTCTCTAAGGGCTCTGATAACACCAACTGCCCACAAAAAATGCTGCTAAACAAACTTATTTGAATAAAAAATAATTTCTCAGTACAAATTATAGACAGTTATGAAAATGGTGTAGTATTGGCAAAGAGACAGACATATGAATCAGTGGAACCACATATAGACCTACATGAATATGGCCATTTGATTATTTATTTTTTTAAAGGGTGGTGTGTTCTTTTTTTTTTTTTTTGTATTTTTAAATTTATTTGGCTGCGTTGGGTTTTAGTTGTGGCATGCAGACTCTTCGTTGCAGTTCGCGGGCTTCTCTCTAGTTGTGGTGTGCGGGCTGTAGAGGGCACGGGCTCAGAAGTTGCAGTGCGTGGGCTTAGTTGCCCTGCGGCATGGGGTATCTTAGTTCCCCAACCAGGGATTGAACCCGTGTCCCCTGCATTGGAAGGCAGATTCTTAACCACTGGACCACCAGGGATGTCCCTGGCCATTTGATTATTGACAAAGGTATAAAGAAATTAAACAAAGATTGGTCTTGTTAAGAAATACTTTTGGAACAATTGCTCATCCATTTGCAAACATGTTAACCTAAACCTAAACTTCATTCTTTACTCAAAAATTAATACAAAATAAATCATAGATCTAAATGTAAGACATAAATCTATAAGCTTTGAACAAAATCATAGAAGCAATTTTTATCACCTGGGGTTAGGCTGAGAGATTTTAGAAATGGCTCCAAAAGCATGATCCATAAAAGAAAAACAACTGAAAAATTGGACTTTGTCTAAATTTAAAACTTTTCTCTGCCAAACTGTCAAGAGAATGAAAAGACAAGCTACAGACTGTGAGAAAATATTTGTAAGTCATATATCTGACAAATAGTTTATATCCAGAAAATATAAAGAATTCCTAGAAGTCAATAATAAGAGCACAAACAACCCAATTAAAAATTAGGCAAAGACTTGAACAAACACTTCACCAAAGAGGATATAAAAATGGAAAATATGTGCATAAAATACCTTCATCATTATTATCCAATAAGAAAATTCAAATTAAAACCACAGTGGGATACCACTACACACCTATTGAAGTGGCTAAAATTTAAAAAAAAATAATGATAGTATCAAGTGTGGTGATGATGTAGAGCAACTACAGTTCTCGTACATTGCTGGTGAGAATGCAAAATGGTACAGCTGCTAGGAAAACAGATGGGCAGTGTCTAATGAAGTTAAACATATACCTACCATATGAGTTAGCAATACCACTTTTGGATATTTTCCATAGAGAAGGGAAAACTGACATTCACACAAAAACCTGTATGCAAATATTGATAATAACTTTATCTGTGATAGTCAAACCCCTGCTGGGGGTCAGGGACAGCAGCACTGGGTGAGGCAGGGCAGAGAGTGGCCAAGACTTGTTTCAGAGAGGAGGAGACATCACAGGGAGGTAGGATCAAGAGTGAGCCAAGGCTCCATGCCCCTAGCACAGGTTCCATTGTACCATTGAACTTCTCTTTCAAAATGCAAATTCAAAAATAAAATTATTAAGAATTTTAAAAAAGAATTTAATATTGTGACTGCAGAGCCCCAAGCATAGGGCTACATTCTGAGTGTGAGGCCTGTGTGTCTGCACTGGTCACACACCAATGAAGCCAGTCTTTATTCCGAGTTATACTCCTAAAAAGGAATATACATATGTCCCCCTATGTCCATTTGTCCTTTCCATTGGATAGGAGATGAAGAAAGCTTGAGCAACCACATTGACCCCAAAACAGGGACCCCCCGGTTGAAGATGTAGAGCTCTCCTATTATTAGAGGATCTCTTGTCTGTGGATGTTATATGAAAGATAAATAAATATCTGCATTGTTTCAGTCTCCATATTATTGAATATTTTGTGACAGCAGCTCAACTTGTTCTTAACTAACACATTTATTTTTCCTGGCTTATCTTGGTAAGACCCAGTCCCATTGAGAATGTGCAAGGTATCCTGGAAGGTATGATGGGAGAAAATGAGGGAGGTGTCTCTCATGTTGAAAATATTCCCAGAGACTTGGGGAGAGAAAAAATTGGTATATAAGCTATAAAATTAGCAAATTTTTGTTACAGCTCCCTGCTGCCAGCACACTAGGTACTGAGAAAGGCACTGAAACAGCAGAAATGGCAAAACTAAAGGGATGACAAGGACAATAGAATTAACAGAGCTGACTTTCCCACATTTCAGTGGGATGGGGGAATATAAGTTATTGACTGAAAGAAAATAATGAAAGTGACTTTTATTCGTACACCTGAACTTATGGCCTTTGGTTTATACACATGACAGGTATGAAATCTTCCTAGTTTTTATTCTTAAAAATATGATTCAAAACAAGTCTTGGAGAAACACATAAGACATCTCTGCATATTCGGGAGGTTTTGTTATATTTAGTTTTATTATCTTGCTTTTTATCTGTTTTATTTCAAGGGCTTACTTGGCTCTGCTCACACATATAATTGAGGAATTATATGCAGACTATACTTTTATTAGAAATGAGAATACTGTAACCTATTAGCATACTATTTTACATGCCTTTTGCTTCTCTAGTTCATTGACTGTTGTATAAAATTGTATGCATATATTCATTCAACAAACATTTAAGGATTATCAACTATGTGCCTGCTAGACTCTGATACAGATTTTCTAGTTCTTATCTCTTCTAGGAAATAAAAAAGAATGGAAACTTGTTTGATATTTTGCCTGAAGACACAATTATTTATGCTTAATATTTGATAAAATTCCCACATGGATTTTGGGGTGTCCATTACGTTACCAGGGACTACCTGTTTATCTTCAGTGATATGTGAGAGTTTCTGGGAAAGAATGGATACCTGCTCTCAAAGTTAGGTCTGTCACTCACCTTTGACACAGTAGACAGTGATATATTGTTGGATCTTCCAGAAACGTGAGTAGGAATTCTGAGACAGCATTAAATTGGTTTGAAATGTAATTATCTTTGTCAGCAGACACAGCATACTCTATTGGGTAGCAGCTCATCGGAAATAGTTATTGTAAAATGTGTGGTCCCTCAGGGCTCTGTTCTTGTCCTTTTATTTTTATATTTATACGCGTGTCATGGCAGTGTCATTAATAGATCTGGATTTGATTATCATATCTATGCCAGTATTATTCACATTTACTAACTGGTTCTTGTAGAATCAAGTCATATGATTTTCCAACTCACTTTCTGCTTTAGTAAGACATGGAATTGAATGGTAAGGATAGTTCCTTCAAAAGAATGTTCATAAGGAAGCGTTCATATTGACTTATCTAAATTATTTTATAGATTTTTTTCCTACTTTGCACTTTTCTTCAGCTAGATTTCATGACTTCAATTGAAAAACTATATTAGAGGATACTATGCTGCCCTTATTGGTAGTTTTCTTATTTTTCTGTGGCATAGGAATTTCACAAAAGGATGTTTCATTGTATTATTAATGGAAGTTGTACATTATGACTTCTTTACTCTGAAATTCCATAATTTTTGAACCAAATGCAGAGTTATGTAAATCCAGTGGGACCATTCAATTCTATCACATTATAATAGAATCACTAATAGAAATGTCCCTATAGCAAATTTTATCATTCTCAAGGTTTGAAGTGATTACAAATGTGTGATTGGGAATATAATGTGTTTTTTAAAATAATCTCACAGTAGAATCCTATGGTAGTTCTATTTGGACTATAGGACCAAATTTCAACTCTTAAGAATAATCTTCAAGTCTCCAACCCCCCTTTTCAGCTTTCTCTCTCAATTTTTTGTTTGTTTGTTTGTTTGTATACGTGTGTGAGACTTTTGCATCTATCAAGTGGTTATTAGATTATCTCCAGTATAGGAGGACCAGAGGTTCCCTGATTCTGAATTATACATTAACCTTGCTTTTTCCCCTTAAAATATGATGTTAAGTGAGTGCCTCTCTTTTTGTTTTATTTGAGGCCACAAAGGCTATACCTACAAGAGAGTCAGATATTCCTTCATCCTTAAGTGAGGTGTTTCCTTATCTGCAGCACATGCTAAGAGACAGTAATGTCAGTTCTAGAGAGTGTGATTCAGGCTAAAAAGAGAGATTGAGGAATTGAAAGAATTTTATTATTGCTAAAGGAAGTAAAAAAGAATGAAAATACTAGAGAGATAGGCATGGAGTTAATGGTAGAGAGCCCTGCAATCCTTGTATAATAAACTTGCGTCTACTCATATCTCTTTTGGTAACAAAATAGCCAATTTTTAGCTGGGTATACAAATACTTGAGATAAATATTATATTTTCCAGTCTCTTTGCTAGCTAGGAGTGACTTTTGATTAAGTTTAGGGCATTGTGGTGTGAGAAAATGAGGTGTATTACTTATAGAATCTGTCCTTCGAGGCAAAGGCTGTTCTTCCATCTCTCTCTTCTCCTCCATTCTGCTCTTTGGAATGTGTTTGGGGTAGTGAACCATCTTGGATTATGGGAGCCAAGGATATAACCTAACAAAGAGCAAAGCAGTAATGTAGAAACCTGGGTCCCTTGATGATGCTGGAAGTATGCTGCCATTAAATCCTAAACTGCCTTCCCCAGAGTTCTATGTTAGTAAGAACTTAGTTCCTAGTTTAAATCACTCTTTTGTTGGGTTTTGTTACTCACAGTTTAGCCATATACTCAGTAAAGCAACATATTAAAGATTTTTCACTTTACCTTACGGGCAAGCATTTAATTGTTTTATGCAGATGAAAGACAAGGACTAAAGACTGGAAAATGGATTGGGAAGGAGGCAGAAGAGGCCAAAGGCAAGAGTTTTTCAGATGAATGAATGATTTGTGGGGTACAATTTTACAAAAGTAGTAAGCAGTGTGGACTCATCTGCAGAAAGTTTCAAGAAGTAGAACTTGAACAGGAATATAGAAGAAAAGAAGACACATATAAAAAAGTCTACTGTGTGGTAGAGGAGCAAGGCAAAGAAGCAGGGCTTCAGTGCTGAGGGGTAATGGGAACTGAGGGAGAAGGATAAAATGAGGGCAGATGATATTAAAACTCTGAATGTTAGAATGACATGGATTTGTACAGGAAATCCATGAGGAATCATGATGTAAATTCTTGAGAGGACTGACGCATCTTTAGTAGTTTTATGAGTGTTGGTCTGATAGTATTATACAGTTATTGACTCCACCCCGTGTGTGTGTGTGTGGTGGGGAGGCATGCATTGACCCCAGAGGAGTACCCAGTACACTGTGTTAGAACGCTAGATGTAATCTGTATAAAAAATCAAATTTGATTCCTATTTAACATATGGATCAACACTGGCACCCAATCTTGGACAACATGTCAAAAGAGTCACAAATTACACATACTGTATGTGGACTATTCTCAGGGCAAGGAGGATGTTCCACATTATCTTATGGTACACACACACAGTTGTTCATTTGCTTTCTGTGTCTTGCTACGTATTGCAGTTGCTGAGTATTCAATTAAGATGATTCATACATTTTCAGGTTTTATCTAATTTAAGTCTCCAACGATTACTAGTGAATTTTAAAAATCCTATATAGAAAGTTCATATTTAACTAATAAGAACCTGCTGTATAAAAAATAAATAAAATAAAATTCAAAAAAAAAAAACCAAACCCAAAACAATTAAGAAAATGGTAATAGGAACATACATATCGATAATCACCTTAAATGTGAATGGATTAAATGCTCCAACCAAACAACACAGGCTCGCTGAATGGATACAAAAACAAAACCCATTAAAAAAAAAAAAAAAGAAAGTTCATATTGAAGGCAATACTAATAGTACTAGCACAAGTAAACTATAAGAAAACTGCTGTGTTGGCAGTTCTTTATACTTAGTTCAAGTTTCTGTCTGCTATATTATCAGGTGAAAACAATGATGGTCTTGGTATAATCAATATGAATCTATCAGTAAGTGTTAAATCAAGACATTAAAAATGAGCCTTTTTGATCACAAGTCTCACATACTGGTGGTCAATGATAAACAGAATATCTTTGTGGAAGGACAGATGCAAGAGGCCTGAGGACTAGTTGAGTGGCTATTTTTGTAGCTTCTAGTTTTTTTTTCTTTCCCTAAAATCAAGTGCATTTGTGTAGATGGGTGATGCAGTAACCCAGAATTAAACTGAAGAGAGCAAGGATTAGAATAGGCATGAAAAACTGGTAGATCTTAGATATATTTTGAGTTTCATTCCTTCGTGATTGTGTTCAAAATGTTTCATCTACTATAACGAGCAGTTTCCTAGACTGTGAATATATTATTTTAAACTTTTACCTTCCAGTTAGTCAATCTCTATTTGAAACTCTTCTGTACTTTTAGTCTAGAGCTCTGGACTTTCCCTGGGTTCTCCCTATGTCTTTTGGTTTAATACAGTATTTTGACAGAATCTTAAAAAAGTACAGGAAAGTTTTAGTCCTTTCCCTACCTAGTAATACCCGCCCCCGTTTTTATGAGGTTTTATGATTTTCCAGTCTCACATCTCCTACTTTATATATTGATTTTTTATAAGTATTTTTTCAGTTGGTCAACATATAGTAAGAATTATGTAATATTATTCAAATACCCTAGTCAAAAGAGGCAGATATGTAGGATGGGGTTTTCTTTACAAATGCAAGTGTTTTTCAAAAATGTACATGATTTAAGTTATTGCTACTGTCTTAGTCTCTTTGAGCTGCTATAACAATATACCCTAGACCAAGTGGCTTATAAACAACAGAAACTTATTTCTCACAATCCTGGAGGCTGGGAAGTCCAAGATCAAGGCATTTGCAAATTTGGTGTCTGATGATAGCTGCTTTCTGGTTCATAGATGGCTGTCTTGTTGCAGAACAGGCGAGAGAGCTCTCTGGTCTTTTTTATCAGGACGCTAATCCTATTCAAGAAGGCTCCACCCTCACAACCTAACTATCTCCCAAATGCCCACCTCCCAATACCATCACATTGGGTGTTAAGATTTCAACATATAAACCTGGGGGCGGGGTACACAGATATTTAGTTTATAACAACTACGCTTAGTTTGCTCAATACACTTTGGTATGCAAGGAATTAAACTACATTTTATAGCCTTTTATGGTCTATTATGGCCATGATATCTTTAATTTAGCTACCCTTTCCTGCATCTTTAGATGCTGGAATTATAAGCGGAAGAAATGGTTAAATTAGGACTATTTCATGTGTTTATGTTTTGTTGATAATTCTTTGTGAAATCTATTACACAATAACTTAGAGGAATGTGCAATACCAGCCTATATGTGAGTAGTCAAAATCAGATGAAAAAATTGGATTCTATGTTTATTTTAAATTAAGTAAAATGTCTAATGGATTTTACTTTATAATGTACAGAAGGCAATCTGGTCATGATTTTGGAATGTTTGAACTCTTCTAAGACAGGAGGCTGGGAGTTCCATTCCAATGTGAAAGTCTATGTTCACCTTCAAATTTGGAAAATTAATTTCCTGTTTATAAACTAGTTTATATGCAACTAAAAAATTACATCACAGGGAAGCCAAAGTAGACTGCACTTGATTTTTAGTATATTATTAAAGAAAATTTTGCAACATCAAATTAAAGCCAATTAAGTTCACCTAGAATCTTCAGAGACCACTGGAGAGGCAAATAGCATCTGACCTGTGTGATTTAGAAAAGTAGTCACAAAACAAAACAAAAAAAAAATAAAGAAAAATAGTCATCATGCTTTTTTTTCTCAATCTTGGTCTCTGACTTAAATGTTTACTTGTAAGTCATTGTTTTGATTATTTTTATGACTGTATTATAAAGGCCTTTCCTAAAAAGATCATATACACACAAGTGTGTGTATGCGTGTGTGTCTGCATGTGTGTGACCAAAGTAAGCATTTTCCTTCCCACTGCCTGGGAAGATCATACTCAGTCATTAGTATTTACATAGTGCTTGCTTCCATCAAATTCTAAGAGCAGAGGGATTCTGTTTTAAAGTCATTGGTAAGACAGTTTGTTTTTCCATGAACATACTGCAATTATGCACTGGGCAAATTAGTGAATTTTACCAAATATGTCTCAAGGATAAATATAGAGATTTTCACAGTGAATGTTTTCCATCTCTCAGGAAATCTATGTTTGTCATGAAATGAAGATTTTTTTTGGAGAGTTGGGGGAGTGGGGCGATTGCCTTTGCAAACTGATTTTGAATTTCATTAAATAACAAGGCAAACCTGAAAAATATTTTATATTTAATGGAAGTACTTAAGCATGGTCTTTTGGTGGAAAGCAAATGGAAAGAATTTTTAACACATCCACTAAAGAAACAGATTTTCCTTTACTGCTCCAGGGTGATCATTATAAACCGTAACTTTAAAATTTTAAATTATGAAAAATATCTCATCTTGGGAAGTTCATGTGAATTTATACCAGTAAACTAGTCTTGTAATGTTGTAAGTGAGAATTAGTGTGCTTTTTTTGTTTTGTTTTGTATATACAGCAATTTTATTTCAATCGCACAAATGAAGTTAGCGTGTAGAGTGTGCTTTTATAAGATGATAATTTTACTATTTTTCTGTGCAGTAATGCCAAAAAATAATCAGGTTTAAGAGATGACAACTTATAGTGTAAATTGGCATAAAATATTTCATATTTGTATCTCTGCTGCCATACTTTTTTGTAAGAATGAAATGAATGAAATACTAGATGGAGAAGTACCTAAGATTTTATGCCCTCTAAAGCATCTAAATGATAAAAAATCCAAAGTGTAGAGATGACCTAAATTCTACGTTTCACCAGTTAGCTTTCTGAAAGACCCAGATCTTCAATCCAGTTATTAAAGCCATAGTGAAAGTTAACTTTGAGAAAGTTAATATGCTAATTATATGATAATACTACAGGGATGTGAGTGGAGAAATACTTGAAAACAATAGCTGTTACAGAGTTCTCACAGTTATTTCACTAAGAAGTGTTCTTTCTGGTGGCAATTTTAAAAAAAAAGCAACAAAACAATGTTGAAGTGTTTTATAAATTGCACCCCAAATCAAACTGAAGTGACAAAGCTTTCATTTTCTTTCCATCTCTCTGACCCTTATGAATTTCTTCTCTTCTGTTTGAGTGATCTTTACAAGGAGGCTTAAACAACTAAATGCTGTGGAAGCAACCTGTTAGCTTTTCTTTTTGCCCATTTCTCCTATTTATGTGACACCTGGCTTAGTGGCACCTTCCATTGTTGCTCTGTTTTTCTTCATGCCAAAGTTATGTGGATTTTAATGTAGTTAGTTGTTTAAGTTTTGACATCATGGTGTAGTCAATTCATGTTTTAAGCCAATTTTTGGCTAGAACGTCTAATTAAGACACAATTCTTAATGTAGAAAGGAAAGGGCAAGAAAAGACCAGCATTTTTTTTTCTCATAAAATTGCAGTGCTGTCAATCAGAAATTGTGTTTTACGTGGCTCTCCTGTCATAACCGTAACAGAGGTTTGATTGACCAGAAAGTTTTTATAAATTGATATGATTTGTCATTAGTTTTTCACAAGGGTTCTGGCTGACAGCTTAACAAAAGGAATATAACACCACCTAAAGTAAAGAGTAGTCATAATAATAATCATTTGTATACAAGGCAATAGTAGGACAACTGACCAAAAATACATTAAATTACATATTTTCTCTCACCAATCTACAGCCAATGTTTATCTCCTATAAAACTGATGCCACCCATATAAACGTAATTGATAATGGTCAACAAAATTCCATGATAGTTTTAATAATTTATATGCTAATTCCTTATTATTTTCCTAGCGATTGGCAGAATTCTGCATTTGCACCTGGAGGGTGTTTGAGATTCTGCATAACCCAGGTTTATTTTCTGTGTATTGCAAAACATGGGATGTTCCCTTTAATAACCTGAAATTTTAATAAGGGCCTAAGAAATAGTTGAAAAAATGAGTGAACTTGTATTTAAATTAGGTCTTTGAGAGCTCAGAGATTCTAACTTGGTGAACTCTAATTAAATCCCTTAAGGCCACTGGGTCTGCCTCCCTAGTTCTTGATGGTAAAAGTAAGGTCTTCAAAAAGAGTCCCTTGGCAGTATAAAAGTAGAGGGGAAAAAATCCTGCAACCCTTCACTACAGTGTTTTATAAAGCTAGAATTCCAGAAGGAGTAGCAGACAAGGGGAACCACACAGACTGAAACCTGAGAACTAGTAAGGCAAGGAAAGTAGAGGAAAAAGAATTTGGGAAGAGAAATAATTCAAGAACATCACTCACTGAGACTGCAGTATGGCTGTAAAGCAAGACAAAGGAGCAAATGAGATACACATGTACTGGTAACAATGGAGCAAATCTTAGCTGGCATGTTTTGCAATTAACATTTCCAGCAAGAAATGCTCAAATACAAAATTGCCAGTTTTTAGTTCTGACATTAGAGTGGGTTTTTCCTCAGGGCACATTTTCCATGTAAATATCTAAGCTTTTTTTTTTTTTTTTTTTTTTTTCCGATTAGATTTTAGTTGTGTGGGTGAGTTTAACTGTGATTGTGGGAGCAAAATAGGCATTGAATGTTCTTAGGACCAAGAGGAAATAAATAACAGGTGATCAAAGTTTGGAACTTAAACTTGACTGTATTCTCAGTAGCTTTGCCTACTCAATAATACAGAAGATATGAACCAAACAAACCATCAAGTGAATGCTTATTTTGTCAATGTGCTAGAGGATGGAGATGCGGACAGATTTTTGTACTTTCTCCTCACATTTAAGATACATTCGAAAGTAATATTTATTAATATTATTCACAATTTAATCTCCTTATCCCATTATGCACTAAATGCCCCATATCACCTCTTAAAAAATAGAAATGTCAGCCTTACAGAGAGTTCCCCACCCCCCCGCAATCATTCATTTTCTACCAAAATATCCATTTTGACTGCCAAAGTGTGTGTCGGGTCCTTGCAATGGATATCTGTCTTGTGTTTCTTTTTACTTTTTTGGCATTTACACTCCCTTTTACTAGTTTGTATTTCAATAGATTAAGACAAGAAAAGGATCTGTCGGTGGTGGCAAATACCCACAAAGTTTCCTCCCCCAGTGTATTCCTGTGAAAATGGACAGAAAGCTAATTGAAAAGGAGAGGCATGCTGCTGGGTTCTCATTAGTCTATTCCTGTGCCATGGTCACGTGGACCAGTGTGTTCTTTCATATGTGATTGATATGTGATGTCCTGGCAGCCCCCATCCTGACCAGATGCTCTACAAAGTAGGAATAATGTAGGAAAACTTAGAATTTATACTTTTGTAGTTTGCTCTGCTTTTTATTTCAAAAAGCCTTTCAAAGTCCTATGAATGCTATTTAGATCACTTGTATGTCCAAATGGAAATACTGATTCTTGGTGCTCTGAATAAACCCCTAACCCCAAAGGCATATTGAGCTACTGGGTGCTAGCTTTGTTCTTGAATATAAGTTCCACAAAGTTTTATTTACTTTTTGAACTCTTTACTAGGATGAAAGTGCCATAGTGCTTTTGTGGTCTGCTACTTAAGTGGCTTCATCTTTTCTTGAGGGAAAAATGAAAGTAACAAGCAAAATACAGAGGAGGTTTTAGTTTGTTCTCTGATCAAAAGGGTCATTTATTGATCTGGTGCTTAAAAGGAAAAGATCTGTTTGGGGGAAAGTCATTGTACTATCTAGAGTTTGAACTCTTCTTTTATTATCTATTAGAGCATGCATGATAAGTCTACATTTTTCTTTCTGCAGAAGCAAAACTCATAATTAAAATAAGAGCTCCATCACCATTATGACCATATGACTGTTGTTAGTAAACTTGCAAAACTGAAAATAAACAACATCCATGCTAATCGAAATGCTGATAATTTTCAATTCGTCTTAAATGTAGATGATTTCTTCCAAGTGATAGTTTCACACTACATTTTTGTTGTTCCTCTCTTACCCAAAAGAGAAAATTAAAAAGAATTGTCTTTTGAAATTAAATATTATCTACTTTCTTTTCTCCTTCCTCACTTTCCAGAACTCAAAAGTTAGCTTGAATAGATTACTGAAGGATTGCCCAGTGACTGGAAGAATAAACTGAAAGCAGAAATTACAGTCTCATTACAACTATAGACCCACTATGTCAACTTGAACAAGTTAATAAATCCTTCCTACATTTGTTTTTGTCTTGGAAACTTCTAATAAGGACAATAAGGAACTAGAGTTTAATGTGTATTGAGAAATTGAGGTACATAGGGCATTATACAAAAAAGACATTTGACCCCTTAGAATCAAGCGTAAAGATTTTTGGATGTCTGTAATATATATCTAGATAGATAGATAGATGGATGGATGGATGGATGGATGGCTGGATGGATGGGTAGATAGAGGTATTTATGTGTGTGTAGTGTATATAAATCATTGTAGTAAGTGATGAACTGTAGTATGTCACATAAATATTGAATAAATACATGCAATTGTGCTGATACAGCTTTCCCAAACTTTGTTCTTTGGAATACTAGTGTTTCATAAGACGTTGCTAGGTATTCTTTGGGAAAAAAAGGGGGTCCTTGTTGAAATAATGTAAATTTATTTTTTATTTTTGGGGGTTTATAACATTAATTGGAAAATTAAAGACTCTGGGAAAGAATGCAGAACTAGAGCTAATGTTTCCAAAACCTATTTGGTCTCATTATAATGATTAATGTAAAACCTTTATTAAAAATTTCATCACTGTTCCAAATATACATTTGGGAAAGAAAGCTTTATACTGGCAAAAATATACATGTTAAAACCTCCTAACACTTGTGTTTAAATACTGGCTCAACCATTTAACTATAACACTAAAGAAGAAAGTATTTAGTTCTTTCTTAGATGTCAATTCTTATTTGCAAAGTAGGAGAAATATTAATATTTATCCTACACTTGTATTTATAATATATGGCTTATGTGATATATCAATTTACTGCACATTCCACTTCTGCTCTGCTATTTTAGTTGGTTTTTTAAAAAAATTTTCCTTTTTATAAGATTGAAGTCAATGTCATTGTTAGATAAGTTCCACATGTGAAATCATGGATTTCAAGAAGTTGTCACTCAATACACAAGACTAAGGATCTGTATCAGTTAATGATGCATTTGGCTATAAGTCTCAGGAAACCTAAGTAAAATAGTTTAAACAGAATTTTTGATTGTTTGTTTTTTCACATTGCAGGAAGTGCAGACCAACAGTTTTATCTTTCTATTCCATCATCCTTGGCATATTTACTCTTCCTCTTCTTGCCGTTTATGATGGGTAGGTGGCTGTTGAAGCTGGTGGATAAATGGTATTGCATCTCTAGGCATCATGTCTACGTTCAAGAAAGAATGGCTAGGGAAGGGTCAGACTCTAATCCAGCCCCATCTGTACTTCTTTATTATTAGAAAAAAGCTTTTCCAGCACCATCCCATCCAGAGCTGGGATAGGCAGCACCCCTCTTCAAGGGAGGCTTGGAAATTTGGGAGTAGTGTTGTAATTGCTGAGTTAGACCAATCATGTTTCATTGCCTGTTTCTAAACATATCTCTGATTCTAACACAATTGGTAGTTTTCTTAGCATGGAGGAGGAAAGCAAAACTTACTACTTGGGAAAATTGAGTTATTCCACAGAATCTCTTTTAAATGCATGGATTAATGTGAAACAAAGATAGCATCTATAATTAAATAATGACCCAGAAAAGTTTCCATGTTTAAGGTAGAGAAAGTCAACATTAGGGAATTTGCATTTTAACAATCCCATGTAGTAATTCTTAAATTCACTAAATGACTTTGTTTGCCAGTTTCCCTAGAATATGGAGCCTGAGGTAAGGATTAAGTGCCAGTGTTTTATTTTGTATATGCAAACCTAAGAGAAGGAGAGTGAAGAATAAGGGCAATGAGACAAGAAAAGATGTGGAAGAAAAATGAAATGTTGTGTTTATATGTCTGACTACTGCTTCACCTTGAGCCATGATGTTGCCAGGCAGGTGTATCTACTCGGCACACAGTATATTCCTGGGCATGTTGCATGAAATAATCCACAGTAGGTGGTGTGGGAAAGAAGAAATTTGTCTGCTTGGCTCCTTCCTGTCTTCTCTTTTCCATTGGTGAATGTTTTCATGATAGTGAGTTAACTCTCCATCATTTGCACATTGTATCATCCAGTTTCTTTGCATGCCAACTACTTTGGGTGCAAACCAAGGTGTGCCAGATCCCATGTCCTGAGATGGGGGATTTTATTCAAATCTAAAAGTAGAGGGAAAGGCTAAAACCTCCAGGCACTTTTGATCTGCCTGCCAGGTGTGTGGTGGCTGCCAAGAGAGGACGTCTTGACATCCACAGAAGACGATTGGTTGGGCTCAGTGGCAGCATTGTGATCCAGGACACGGGAGGACCATGGGAATTTGAAAAAGATAACCTTTTTTGTCTGATTCTTTTGTGCTCTACCCACGAAATTACAATTTGGTGTTGGTGGTCAGGGGATGGGGCAAGGGTGGAGACGATGTTTCCCTCACACATCCAACAAGCAACTCTCTGGACACCGACTGGGTGTCCTACAAGTCAAATCAATTCTGACACTGTCTACCTGGAGAAGAGTGTCAGATTCCACAGGTTAAGGGCTCAGGCCTAGGAGACCGCCTCCCACCCCCACCCCCCAACATAGGTTGTTACCTGTGCTTCTGACTGACTGTCTACAAATTGGAAATTCCAGTAATGCCCTCCAACTCAGGATGCCGACTGAGAGTCCAGGTCGTTACCTGTACTTCTGACCAACCGGCTATAAATGAGAGGTTCCCACGACTTCCTCCTTGGATTCGACTAATTTGCTTGAGAGGCTCACAGAACTCAGAGAAACATTTCACTGATTAGGTCACTAGTTTATTGTAAAAGGACATAACCCAGATGGGAGAGATGTATAGGGAAAGGCATGGGAAAGGGCGAGGAGCTTCCATGCCCTCTCCAGGAGCGCCACTGTCCCAGAACCTCCAAATGTTCTCCAGCCTGTCCTTTGGGTTTTTATGAAGGCTTCATTACACAGGCACAGTTGATTAAATTATTGACCATTGGTGACTGCACTCCATCTGCAGCTCCTTTCCCTTCCCCAGAGGTGGGCGTGGGACCAAAAGTTCCAACCCTCTAATCACTGGATTAGCTCCACTGGCAACCAGCCCCCATCCTTCAGTGGTTTCCAAAAGTCATTTTTTAACATAACAGAAGACACCTTCCTTGCTCTTTGCGCTTAGGCAATTTCAAGGATTTGGGGAGTGTGATCCAGGAACCAAGGGTAAGACCAAACACATATTTCATATTATAAATCACAATATCACACTGATACACGAAATATGAGAATTGGTGACTTTAGAAGTAAATTTATCCCTGGAACATAGGCTAACTCCAGGTCCAAAAGAGCCTCATTTTGGGTAGCCCTGCAACTTCTCCTGAAGTTTTTTTTTTTTTTTTAAATATTTCTTTCTTTATTTATTTGGCTGCATCGGGTCTTAGTTGTGGCATGCAGGAGCTTCATTGTGGCATGTGGGTTCTCTAGTTGTGGCGCGTAGGCTCAGTTGCCCCGTGGCATGTAGCATCTCAGTTCCCTGACCAGGGATCGAACCCGCATCCCCTGCATTGGAAGGCAGATTCTTAACCACTGGACCACCAGGGAAGTCCCCTCCAGAAGTTTTAAAGCACCTTCATTATAAGCTATATAACTGGTAGACAGTGTACCACACTGGTTAAGTATAGAACTTTGGTTTCATCCACAATTGGGACTTGAATCGGACCAGTGCTGTTGTTTATGTTTGTCACCTTGGGAAAGTCATTTTGCCACTCAGCCTCAATTATTTTTTCATCTAAAAAAGTGAAAATATTAATACTGCTTTCCCTTTAGGGTTTTTTTGGAGGATGGTATCTAAAAATCTATTAAATGGACTTGGTACAAAATAGCTCCTCACGTATAACTTTCCATTCACTTCCTTCTCCCTTGATCATTCCTAAAATTTCAGGAACCTTTACTTCTCAGATGGATTCACGTTTGAGCAGTCCTAATGGCCAAAATGGGATGGGAATTTCTGTTTCATCCCATCTGCTAGTCCAGACAGGCCAGAATAGGCTACAGAACTCCCTAACCAATTCTACTTTCAGAAGTGCACACTACTGAGCATATTTTGCTTTCTTTGGGGAAAAGCCACAGGTAACAGATGAGGATGTTGAAATAACACTGCACCCACCACTTTCCAGAGCAGCTAATTTAAAATCACTTGCAATGTGGGAGAATCTGTCTCCATATCTTCTTGTAAGAACCTACAGCTAACTGTTTACTGAAAGGTTTCCTGAGAATAGGATTTTATCCAAGACTTGTGACAGTGGTAACTTAGAATGAGGCTACAGAGATCTAATTAAAAAGGTGATTTCCTAACATATGGAGCTCCTATGTGAAATCCAAGGATGCGCTGTGCTGGGGGAGATGTTGACCCTGTAAATTCTTATGACATTAGGCTTAAATCTTAACTGCTAAACACCTTTCAGATACTTAACTCTCCCCAAGTAAATGCGCTCCCTGCAAAGCTCTACTTGTTGACTTTTATCCCAGTTGCATTGACTTTGGGGACCGTCTCACTGAGACCTGTGCATTAAGTGGTACATATGTTGAATAAACAGCCAGACAGCTACCAACTGTCAAGTTGCTTTACCAGAGTATTAAAAAAAAAGCACATATGCCATGTTGAAAGCAAAGGAAAAACAAAGGTTTATAATAGAACTAGTAAATGGTTCAGGTAAAATTCAACCACATGCTGTGTGCGTGATTATTTTTGTAAATAGCATTAGAATAATTTTGGAGAAGAAATCATAACCTTGAAGTGATCTCAGATATGGCATTAGATATGATACCTCCTCTGGCGGCTCATAATTCATTCCTGTGTTAATAAAATGAAAGGGTGACAGGCCGTATGAATGTAAGCAAAGGCTGGGAATGTGCTCAGTGAGGAAATACAGGTTTGATTTTCTCACAAGCAGCAGATGGAAATAAAGGCACAGGTTGTTCTTTGCAGGTATGGATGAAACAACAGAACACACCAGCTTTTCTGGCAAGGAGACTGGAAGTATTTAGAGATAGTTTTCACTCTTGTTGCCACCAGCGTGCCTCTCCTGTGATGCTCTGGTGGAACAACATTGACTATGCATCCAGGTGGCCACCTGTTGAGCAGGAATTCCTGGTCACCAGCAATTGATTCGCATAGGAGGCAAAGTAGCCTTGTTATTTTAAAGCGTGTCTCAGTTTATTTTGGTAGGGAAATGGACTTCTGAACTTCTTGTAATCATTGGAGCTTGGAGTGTCAGTTCAGGGGCAGTGGAAGCTGGGGCTAAGCCTGAGTTACAAGTGCAGAAGATACACTGGAGGTAGGATGCATTGAAAATACGAGGAGAGGGAGGAAGAGAAGGGAAAAACTTCAGACTATGATGCAGGTCTGACACCTGTGAAATGAGGGAGGCAGGATGGAGAATTGGATGGAAAGAGTCTCAGAAAACACTGCTTCCCACTGTTCACAATAGCCAAGACATGGAGATGGCCTAAATGTCCATTGACAGGTGAATGGATAAAGAAGATATGGTTCAAATATAAGATTAATCTTATATTTGTATGGAAATATGTTAATATAAATGTTTCAGACATTACATGAAATTTCTTAAAAAAAAAAAAAAAAAAAAAGAAGATATGGTTCATATATGCACAGTGGAATATTACTCAGCCATAAGAAAGTGAAATAATGCCATTTGCAGCAACACGGATGGACCTAGAGATTATCATACTAAGTGAAGTGAGTAGGACAGAGAAAGACAAATACCATATGGTATCACTCATATGTGCAATCTAAACTACGACACAAATTAACTTATCTATGAAAGAGAAACAGACTCACAGACATAGAAAACAAGCTTCTGGTTGTCAAGGGGTGGGGTGGGGGAGGGATGGATTGGGAGTTTGGGATTAGCAGATGCAAACTATTATATATGGAATGGATAAACAACAAGGTCCTACTGTATGGCACAGGAACTATATTCAATATCCTGTGAGAAACCATAATGGAAAAGAATTTTAAAAAGAATGTATGTATATGTATAACTGAAACACTTTGCTGTACAGCAGAAATGAACACAACATCGTAAATCAACTCTACTTCAATAAAATAAATTGAAAGGAAACAGTGATGTCCAGACAAAGTGGCAGCCAGCCCAGTGACTAACTCCACAGGGGAGGGTGCCTGTAAGAAGGGCATGTGGGCTTCCCTGGTGGCGCAGTGGTTGAGAGTCTGCCTGCCAGTGCAGGGGACACGGGTTTGAGCCCTGGTCTGGGACGATCCCACATGCCGCGGAGCGACTGGGCCCGTGAGCCACAACTGCTGAGCCTGCGCGTCTGGAGCCTGTGCTCCGCAATGGGAGAGGCCGCGATAATGAGAGGCCCGCGCACCGCGATGAAGAGTGGCCCCCGCTTGCCGCAACTAGAGGAAGCCCTCGCACAGAAACGAAGACCCAACACAGCCATAAAATAAATAAATTAAAAAAAAAAAAAAAAAAAAAAAAGAAGGGCATGTGATGGGCAAAAACGGCCAGGTCCTAGAACTTGTCACCTCTGCCATCACTGGCCAGAGCTGCCCGTGGAGAGTGTGTTCTCACAGCAAACACCTGGGTGGAATCCAGAGCTGCTGCAACTAGAGGCTGTTGGTTGACAGCACTTCTGTGGCAAGTCCTCCTTGAAAGGAGATCTGAGGGCAGCTCTGTGACTGGTGCAGCAGGCTTTCTAAAGAGAGCACCGAAGTAGAGTTCTAAGAAGGAATGACCTTTATACATTCATTTGTAACAAAGGGCAAAGATGACTTAGCCTATGTGGCTTCCCTTATGAGTTTACATCCATACAAATCCTCCAAACTTGCAAAACACTTCTGTGTTGGATCCTCTTCACTTTCTTATTCTTTCTTTTCTGCATGACTTGGAAGTAAAATATAATAGACAGTCAGGGGACGATTTTCCTAGGGTGGAAATGCTAGCGTTCTTAGAACGCTATCAAATTCTAAGAAAACAAATTCACTTTGCTGGTCCAGTAATGAAGAGCCAGAGGAAACTAAGTTCAGATCCCGGTTTTGCCACTCACCAACTTTAAGATCTTAAGTAACTTAATTTCTTTGTGTCTCATTTTCCTTATAATGAAAAAAGCAAATCAGTATCAAATGTGGTTTATTTGAAGAATGATTTGTTGAAAGATTTTCTTGTTCTAGAAATTTTTTTTTTTACAAGGTTGGTTGTTCCATTTTTTATGATAGTGTTATGTCCTACCTTTATGACATCTTCACTACAAATATATGAAAGACTTTACAAAAATCATAGTTCAGAATCAATGAAAATAAATATACAATTATTTACTAGACTCTTACTTAGCTTCTAACACTGGGGGTGGCAAAGGTTGTTAAACAGGAGAAGAGAAATCTGAATAGAGTATGATGCTTTTTATTTGTAGATAATATCCACTTATTTAAGCACTTAGGTGCGCTTATTCTTTTTAAAAAAATTTTTTTGACATCTTTATTGGAGTATAATTGCTTTACAATGGTGTGTTAGTTTCTGGTGTATAACAAAGTGAATCAGCTATACATATACATATATCCTCATATCTCTTCCCTCTTGCGTCTCCCTCCCTCCCACCCTCCCTATCCCACCCCTCTAGGTAGTCACAAAGCACCAAGCTGATCTCGCTGTGCTATGCAGCTGCTTCCCACTAGCTATCTATTTTACATTTGGTAGTATATATAAGTCCATGCTACTCTCTCACTTCGTCCCAGCTTACCCTTCACCCTCCTCGTGTCCTCAAGTCCATTCTCTATGTCTGCGTCTTTTATTTATTTATTTTTTAGATTCCATATATATGTGTTAGCATACGGTATTTGTTTTTCTCTTTCTGACTTACTTCACTCTGTATGACAGACTCTAGGTCCATCCACCTCACTACAAACAACACATTTTTGTTTCTTTTTATGGCTGAGTAATATTCCATCATATGTATGTGCCACATATTCTTTATCCATTCATCTGTGGATGGACACTTAGGTTGCTTCCATGTCCTGGCTATTGTAAATAGAGCTGCAATGAACATTGTGGTACATGACTCTTTTTGAATTATGGTTTTCTCAGGGTATACGCCCAGTAGTGGAATTACTGGGTCGTATGGTAGTTCTATTTTTATGGAGGTAGAACCTCCATACTGTTCTCTGTAGTGGCTGTATCAATTTACATTCCCACCAACACTGCAAGAGTGTTCCCTTTTCTCTACACCCTCTCCAGCATTTATTGTTTGTAGATTTTTTGATGATGGCCATTCTGACCGGCATGAGATGATATCTCATTGTAGTTTTGATTTGCATTTCTCTAATGATTAATGATGTTGAGCATTCTTTCATGTGTTTGTTGGTAATCTGTATATCTTCTTTGGAGAAATGTCTATTTAGGTCTTCTGCCCATTTTTGGATTGGGTTGTTTGTTTTTTTGTTATTGAGCTGCATGACCTGCTTGTAAATTTTGGAGATTAATCCTTTGTCAGTTGCTTCATTTGCAAATATTTTCTCCCATTCTGATGGTTGTCTTTTGGTCTTGTTTATGGTTTCCTTTGCTGTTCAAAAGCTTTTATGTTTCATTAGGTCCCATTTGTTTATTTTTGTTTTTATTTCCATTTCTCTAGGAGCTGGGTCAAAAAGGATCTTGCTGTGATTTATGTCATAGAGTGTTCTGCCTATGTTTTCCTCTAAGAGTTTGATAGTGTCTGGCCTTACATTTAGGTCTTTAATCCATTTTGAGTTTATTTTTGTGTATGGTGTTAGGGAGTGTTCCAGTTTCATTCTTTTACATGTAGCTGTCCAGTTTTCCAAGCACCACTTATTGAAGAGGCTGTATTTTCTCCATTGTATATTCTTGCCTCCTTTATCAAAGATAAGGTGACCATATGTGCATGGGTTTATCTCTGGGCTTTCTATCCTGTTCTATTTATCTGTATTTCTGTTTTTGTGCCAGTACCATACCGTCTTGATTACTGTAGCTTTGTAATATAGTTTGAAGTCAGGGAGTCTGATGCCTCCAGCTCCGTTTTTCTTTCTCAAGATTACTTTGGCTATTCAGGGTCTTTTGTGTTTCCATACAAATTGTGAAATTTTTTGTTCTAGTTCTGTGAAAAATGCCATTGGTAGTTTGATAGGGATTGCATTGAATCTGTAGATTGCTTTGGGTAGTATAGTCATTTTCACAATGTTGATTCTTCCAATCCAAGAACATGGTATATCTCTCCATCTATTTATATCATCTTTAATTTCTTTCATCAGTGTCTTATAATTTTCTGCATACAGGTCTTTTTTCTCCTTAGGTAGGTTTATTCCTAAGGTATTTTATTCTCCTTAGGTATTTTATTCTTTTTGTTGCAGTGGTAAATGGGAGTGTTTTCTTAATTTCACTTTCAGATTTTTCATCATTAGTGTATAGGAATGCAAGAGATTTCTGTGCATTAATTTTATGTCCTGCTACTTTACCAAATTCATTGATTAGCTCTAGTAGTTTCCACTAAGATCAGGAACAAGACAAGGT
This sequence comes from Balaenoptera musculus, assembly GCF_009873245.2. Lineage (NCBI taxonomy): Eukaryota > Metazoa > Chordata > Mammalia > Artiodactyla > Balaenopteridae > Balaenoptera > Balaenoptera musculus. The sequence continues at coordinate 72,552,716 of NC_045787.1, forward strand.
TGCCCACTGTCACCACTATTATTCAACATAGTTTTGGAAGTTTTAGCCACAGCAATCAGAGAAGAAAAAGAAATAAAAGGAATCCAAATTGGAAAAGAAGAAGTAAAGCTGTCACTGTTTGCAGATGACATGATACTATACATAGAGAATCCTAAAGATACTATGAGAAAACTACTAGAGCTAATCAATTAATTTGGTAAAGTAGCAGGATACAAAATTAATGCACAGAAATCTGTCCCTTTCTTTCTTCTCTTTCCAGCTTTGAAAATAACTTCAATCATTGGCTCTACTTTTTCAAATCCAAGGTGTTTCTCAAGGTTCTGTTAATGACTGAAATCCTTCCTGAAGATTTTGCTACGTACTCCATCCCACCTTGAATGCTTCCAACTGAAAATTCCACTTGTATTGGAATCAGAGATTGACAAATTAGCTCAAAGTTTTCATATTAGCAATATCTCCACCAACCCAAACAGTGTTAAAGTCCTTAAGAACAGGGACAATCTGTTCTATATCTTTTGTGTATCACTCAGACAATGCTTCATAGCCAGTGCCAAGGCAGTGCTAAATTAATACTTTGTTTATTGAGAAATAGTCAACCTTAAAAATATAAATATCTCTAGGAGCTGATTACATCCCTGCAGTTATTAACATTTCATTGTAGTTTATGTAATGAATTAAAGTACATTCTAGGGCTTCCCTGGTGGCGCAGTGGTTGAGAATCTGCCTGCTAATGCAGGGGACACGGGTTCGAGCCCTGGTCTGGGAAGATCCCACATGCCGTGGAGCAACTAGGCCCATGAGCCACAACTACTGACCTTCGCGTCTGGAGCCTGTGCTCCACAACAAGAGAGGCCACGATAGTGAGAGGCCCGTGCACCGCGATGAAGAGTGGCCCCCACTCGCTGCAACTAGAGAAAGCCCTCACACAGAAACAGAGACCCAACACAGCCAAAAATAAATAAATAAATAAATAAATAAATAAATAAAAGTACATTCTAAATTGAGATCTGATTAGTGGGTTCAATGAGAAGACTATGTAGAGAGAGAAATAACTACAAGCAGAACCAGGGGTCATTAGCCTAGAAGGGGAACACATGGGCTTTTCTGAATTCATCGGTAGTCAGGGGACAAGGTGGAAGTGACAGTCAGGCAGACAAAGTAAGGAGGGAGAAAGAGAAAGGCCTCTTCTACCCATTCCATAATTTTGGCTTGACCGGACACATGTTTAACAAATCCCTGCATTCAAGGAGACTGTGATGTAAGAAATGAGGTGGTTGATATGTTTGAAAGTAGGATAAAATGTATATTTCATCATGGAACAGATGGATTTTAGAAATTTTGTAAAGAAAAAGTGGTAGAATTTGGCAGTTTGAATGTTTGAATGTAGAAAGGGAATATATTGCATTGTGGAATTTCCCATTTCTTTTTCCATTTGAAATTACAGTGAATGTATAGTCATAACTCTTTGTCCCTTTAAATACACATGTACATATATATGTCTATCTATATCTATATAAACACATTATCTGATATTATCTATATATCTGTCATTACTTTTTGTCGATTGCATTGCTAAAAAGTGTTATGGACAGTTTAATTTTTTAACTTTGATACTTATGAAATGGATAACTGCATAAAAATGAAATTAAATATATAGTCATAGGCTTATGTTTGTAGTTTGAAAGAATATATATGCTCAACATTCATTCAACCACCAAATATCCAAAAATTCTTCTGACTCTAAATCACTAATATTATGTGTACAAGACTGAGTTCCAGGATGGTTTCTTAGTAAAATAAAATTTACATTTCATTGTCCCTTCAATAGTTCTATGAACAAAATTACATTAACCTGACTTCCAATGGATAATTAGAGAGTAGTATTTACTTTTTTTTCCTACAAAATTTCCTGAACAAATTAGGGTGTGACTTATACCTTCCATTTTCTTCTATGTTGTTGAACAAGATTTGTTTTAGTTAACTCTCATATTCCTCTAACTATATAACTCAAAAAATTATATTGCTCAGCATTACCAAAAGAAGCTTCTATGTTCTGTGTGTTCTTAAATCAAGCACTTTTTTAAAAAAAGCATTTATTTTCTCGTGCTTTGTGGTTCAATATATCATGCTACATTCTGATTATACAGAGATGCATAAGTAGCACTTACCTTAATGAACCAACCACAATTTCTGGCTTTTAACATGTCAGCCAGGTGTTACGAGTTTGATATAAAAATGAGTAGGCGTTCATGTAGACTGTAACAGAGAGGTTCATAGATCAGGAAATAGAATGTATCCTCCACCCAGAATTAGTTTTTATTACCTACACTCTCTTGATATTTGTCAATTAACAAGTCAAGAACTTATATTATTTTTAGTTAACTATTTGTGTACTTCTCTGCTTGTCATCTGTATTTTAAACTGGGAATGAGTTTCATGTCTCTTTGTGCCCCAGTCACAAAGTACTTTGGCCTGTGATTCTCAGTAAACAATTGATTGACTGTAGCAGGTATGAGTCCACTGTGAGACCAGGCTTTGATAGCCTATCTGGACATCCTTATTTAACCAAAGCACTTGGAAAAACCAAATCCTTCTGTGCTTCTTGGATATCTCAGGAAAAGGAGTCATATACCTATGATTGCATATTTAATTTCATTTTCATGCATGTGTCCTTTTCATAAGTATCAAAGTTAAAAAATCAAAGTGTCCATCATATTTCAACAATGACACAAAGGAAAAGGGTGTTGAGCTGGTTATCTGGAGTTAACTAAGAGGTCCATGATTTTCAGAAATAATCCAATGTAATATGAGTTCATTACATCAGAATTATCCAAGATTTGAAATGAATTCTTATTTCTACAGATCCACTTATTTATTTATTTTATTTTTTTTCCCTACAGATCCACTTTAATCTACACTTTACTTTTCCTCTCCTCTGGGTGAGTACTGTGTTTTCCCTGGCATCTAGTACAATGACTACTGTGTACTGGGGGCCTCAATAAATATTAATTGAAGTAAGAAATAAATAATGTATTGATGTCAATGACTGATTGATCCAAAGTTATACCTATCCCAAAGATTAACTGGCATTTGCCAGGGCAGTCTTTGAGGATGACCTCTAGTTACTTCAAGGAAGAGAAAAATGCCCCAAATATCTGTTACCTTAGAAGTTGCCTACCACAGGGAGCCACTTATTGGAACTGATTCCAGGCAATGTATTCAAGATGTTTGTGTTCGTCATGCCACAACCTACCTCTCAGCCACACAGTTTTGACCCCCCTCTTCTATCATTCTAGAAATGCATTGACTCTCTAAAGTGTATGGACTTAAAAAGATAGACTTCCTAGAAGTCTTTGTACTATAAAAGAGAACCTCCAGGAGACTCTGATGTGTTTCTAATAATGAAATTTCAATATAAATAAGGGACATTTGAGGCTCTGGACTTCATGGAAGTATTATGCTTCTTTGTCTGCAAGGGCAAGCAGTTGTAGCACAAAAACATGTAAATGAGTTAGTTCCAGTGTTCTTACTGTGAGAGGGCTTCTGCAGCAGTAAAAAGTTTTTGAGGCAATAGTGGGTGACTGGAATCAAGTTACAGCTGGGATTGGGGTGTGCATTTTGATTTGAAGTAGAACGTGTATGGTTTACTCAATGTGTGGTGGTGTTACATGGATTTGTAAATTTAGAGTAAAATTAATAATGATGAGACTGTCTGGGCCCTTTCCAGGGACTTCTTTGATCCACAGGGATTTCTCAGGTTTACATATGGATGTGTGGAGAGTGAGGGGAGTGACATGTTGCAATGAATAACGTGTCCTCAAGCTGCGGTGTTCTTTCCCTAGGCTAGGGGCTTGATTCTAATATTTTTTTAATTCTCCAGTTTTATTTGTAAATGAAAATCTTTGAATTTCAATAATCTTTATCTACAAAAATGAGATTTAGGACAAAGGAAAGATAGCTATAAGAATGATCTCAGGCATTTTTATTCCTATCATTTACATTTGAAATTAAACAAGTATATCAAAATAACAAGTATGCACCAGGGAATGAAGACAGCACGCTGTCTCCCAGGCCACCCTAATACTCCTTCAGCTCCTTGAAGTACCCTTCCAGTATATATAATTAAGAGGGTGGCCTTAAAAAATTCTCCAAAATCGTGGTTTGGGGCTGTGGCTCTTTTGCCTTTGTTGTGGTTTTCTACATAACAGTGGGTTTTGCACATTCTGAATCTGTGTCTAGTTATGCAGTGGAGCTCACTACCCACATTTCCAGGCTCATTCTGGTGGGAAGAACCAGACTCAGTGCTTTGGTAGCTTGAGAACACTCACTGCTGCAATAGAACATTTCTGAGCACACAGAGACCTTTTTCCAGCTAGTAAGATTCTTTGAAAATCTTTGGGGACATTTCCATTGCTATATTGATACATCTTCTGTGTTTTGCCAAAACCAGGCTGGGATATTTCCATTTCTGTTCCCTCTCTTTCAGCTACCCCCTGGGCTCCCTTTGCTCCTCAAACTATATCAACACTGAACATGATGTCTCAGTATAAGACAGGAATGGGTTATCCATCTGGGAGTCTAATCTTCCTCCATTCATTTTCAAATGAGTAGTTTCAGAAACTGCTATTTCTGCTTGTTCCACACAAGGACTGGGTTTCCTAGTTCTTAGATAGTTTTACAGACCATTTCCCTACATATTCAGCTGTCAGCTATTGTTACTTTTTACAATCCGGAAGAATATGCTAATTGTACTGACACATAATGCAATGTGCTTAAGAACATGCCACTCAAAAGTGTAGCTCTCAGGAGACTTTTACCTGCAAGAAACCTCATCTATAAGGAAATATCCCCTTTGAGATGAAGGCAATTCTTTTGTAATAACATTGGGGAAGGCTAAAATGTGATTTACAGCACACCACAACACACTATAGTGTGATTTGACTGTTGTATAAAAACATATAGATTTAGGTTGAATTTAAATAGATGGCTGAGAGGGAGGGAGAGAGAGAAAAAGAGAAAGAGAGAGGGAGAGATGAAAATACCAGATGACTCTCAACTATAAAAAGTTCTCTTAGAAATGACAGAATAGTTAATGCATAGATTTCAAAGAAAATTACTGTTTCATAGTGTTGGTTATTAAACCTCTAATTTCTATAGAAATCTCTAATTTTTCCACATATTAAGTCAAGGAACTAAAAATGTCTTCTGTGGATATTTTTATAATAATATTTTCTGTTATAAAAAAGGCACTGCCAGACACTACCATCTGCCGTATAGACTGACAGTGTACGAATCTGATGTCTTTCTGTGACTTCCTATCTTATATAATTGGAGGTTTCAGCCCAGAATGATGCTTCATTTCCACCTAAGGACACAGAAGTTTAAGTTTGCCTGGAACATTTTAATCATTTCCCTGCTATGCACTGATAACACCAGTGCTCTGTATAGTTAAAAGCTCTAAATGTGTCTACTGAGAGGGTGTTAAAAAATTCTCCTCGGAGCTTCTGGCCATCACCCAGGATTCCGTAATACCTTCTGGAACGAGACAGAAAACATAATGCATTACAATTGATAAAAGTTTCATTTGTACTTTATTTTGGAAATTTTAAACACTCGGAATATCTTGGCTACATCAACATGGGGAAGTGCTTTTTAGCTTTTGTTTTTTTTTTTGTTTGTTTGTTTTTTGATTTTTTTTTGAGATGAGAAAGATGTCTTTGTGAACTGTTTATATAAAAATTAGAATATTTAGAATATTTGTCTACCATGCTTTAAAAAGGTTCAAGGACACCCACAAGTACTCTACTCACTCAGATGTGTGTGTATGTGTGTGTCTATAGGAGGAAATGTAATCATCCCGCTCAATGAGACAAGATTACTGAAAAACTTCTATAGTTACTTATTTAAAAAATAACACCATTTTCAATAAAAGAGAAATCCTTGTATTTAAAACCTGTTAATTGGAGGTAATGTCTGTGTAACTGAACATTGTCAAAGGGTAATGACCTCCTACTGCTAAGCCCTGGAAACGTTGACTGGAAGCCAGCACATTTGTTTTCAAAACAGGAGACATGGGTCCTTTGACATGATTCCATTAAAGTGGCTTTATTTTTGTTACACACCATAATAGAAATTTTATCATTCTAGGCCATATTAGAATGTGCTTCCATTTTCTGCCTTCAAATATCTTTGCAGGTTGTGTGTTCACTGCTCTTAAATGTACCAATTAGCACCTTTGCTGCCGCTGAGTGGCTGTTCTCAGAACGATACGGAGTTAGTTCAGTTCATCCTGAGGTTTGCCAAAAAGGTTGGAAATGAGTTAGTATTCATTAAGGTATGCCACTCAATATAATAAATAATTAATGCTCTATAATTCATTGTAGCTGAGAAAACAGGCTGGGTAATTAAAAGGAAACAGTGGAAAGCATCCCCCATTCCCTGTCCCCTTATACACTCCATTTAGCCAGTGTCTGAAATTTCATTTGGCTGATGTATAAAATTTCACTTAAAATGTTCTTCTGGGTTGATTGAGATTTTCTATCAGTAGGAATGAAAGATCTAAGAACTGGTTTCCTTATGGAATCAGATGCACGTGAGCAGTGTGCCCTGTGATGAGGAAAGGGGAGGTCTTAGAGTATTAAAGTATCTATAATGTGAGGATTAGAGATGCTTAAAACCAACTCCACCTCCATTTTCATGCTTTTCAGAGGCATCCTTGGCGATGGCCTCAGAGCCGCTTGCATCATGATTGTGTGGAGTGGATTAATTACAGTGATTCTCTTTTTGGCTACAGTAGGGGGAGGTTTTTGTTACCTTTTAAAAATATCTGTATTGTTGTCCCGGCCCCATCCTCAGTGATTTGATCCAACTGTTTCAGGATAGGGCCCTGGCATCTATATAGATCTATATTTTAATTTTCACAGATAATTTTAATCTGCAGCCAGAGTTCTCCGACTTGAGCTTGCCTCCGGGTCACGTGGAGGGTTGTTGAAACACAGCATGCTGCCCCTGCCCCACACCCCTGTACACACCAAAGAGCTTCTGATCCAGTGAGTCTGCCAGGTGCCTGAGCATGTACGTTTCCAACAGGTTCCTGGGTGATGCTGATGCTGCACTAGAATGTATGGTAAGTTAGTTAAATGATGTCAGTTTAGTCATTTCTTTATTCCTGATGACTTGGAAAAGAAGAAAAAGGAAAATGAAATACAAGAAGGACAGACTAGGGGCGAAGTTAAGTTGTATTTTCCCATTAAATGCCACTTTGTTGTAGCTGTCACACTGGTTTCTGATTTCTTTCAGGTTTCCTATCCCTTTAGTTTACCTAGATTTTTTATTCCTAAACACATAAAATTTTTAGAACAATGATTTTGTAACTAATACTAACTGAACATTTAGTAGCCACCAGGACTCGGTTTAAATGTTTTATACATATTAGCTCATTTAATCTTCACCATTAAACAAATGGTTTCTTATCATAATCTATAATTATGTTCTTAAAGTCACACAGCTAATAGGTGGTAGGGTTGGAATTGGAAGTTAAGCAAACTGACTCCAGAGCCTGAACTCTTAGTAATTTCTCTACACTACTTCTGCAAACCTAATGGTTTATGAAATATATTCTCACAACCCCTTGGAGGAAATATGTCACTGATTATTATTGAATTATTCCCGATGATAAAATCATGATAAAATAGCTTCCATTTATTGAATGCCTATCTTGGGCCATACACTATGTTAAGCACTATTAGCAAATCAGTTTAAGTGGCAAAATTAGGGTTTAAATTTAGGCCTGCTGGTTGGTTTTGGAGTGTCTGTCTCCAAAAGGAGTTATTCAGGTTCCTAGAAACATTGCAGTTTCTGGTCCAGAATTCTGAGGAAATTTAGCTACATTTCCAGCAACATCTCTGCATAACTCTGGTAATCTTACCTTTTGCCTAAGCATGTCTGATACAATTAAAAAACTCTGTTACAATTAAAAAACTCTTGACTGAAATGGTGGTCATTCTGATGTGAATATGAGGTCCCCAGGCTAGGAGAGTTGGAGAGTTGCAATAACTTAACTAAGATCACCAAACTTATGAACAACAGAGCCAGGAACCAAGAATAGAACCAAATGTACTCATGACATTTCAGCTTCTTTTCTCTCTGCTATAACAATCTACTCCTCATATCTGGTTTTGCATTTTTCTTAGATCACCTGCTGGAGGATGTGTGAGCTCACCATGCAGATCATAAATCCTGAAAATTTGTTTCCATACAGTACTTTTGAGAGCTGGCCCAATTAGTCTTATGAGCAGATAGAGGGAAGGGTTGCTGGTAGTGGGTTTCAGGAGCCGTGAATAGCCCTCCAAGAGCCATTGTCCAGACCTCACAAGGTTGTGGTTGGAAATAAACAAGATAACAGATGCAAAGTGCCTGGTGCCTGGGAGGCACATGGCTCAACAAATGGTAGCTGTTACTGGTGTTCTTCTGACCTTGGTAGGAGCAGGGAGAGTGAGTGGGTGGAGAGGGAAGATCGCTACACTAATGTCTCAGAGGACTCCCAGGTTTCCAGGATATCATTTGAGTCCCCAAAAACACTTAGTATGTAAAGGGAAATAAACATTTTCAGAACCCAGTATCAGTCATTTTTACACTCTCTTGTTTATGAGATTTGTCAAGCCATATCAACAGGTTCACATCAATTCGACTTTCACATTCTGAGTGATTCATGAGGCCCAGGCTATGTGCAGGTTTATTACTGAATGAGAGCTGTTTCCGGTAATTTAGTGCCGGGAAGCATTGTTATAAACATGTGGAGAGGTGGGGCTATATACAAAATGCTCAGACACAGAAGAGATATTTATTTTTCTACCAGTCATTCTGTCTGCATGCCTATCTATATATATCCTCTCCTCACTCCACCAGCTCAATTGACTTTCCAGTTTCTTTATTGAAAAGCACCCATTTTGCAACGTTAGGATAAAGTTAATACAAATCACTTACAAGGTTACTCAGTTTTTACTGCTTGTATCACAGTGTTCTGTTTAGTGTCACTTGCCCTGATAGTGATATTTTCTAAGTTTTAAAGGTTTGACCTGATTATGTTCTCTTAGATAATTCCTTCACTCTCAGATACAAATGTCCTACTGGAGTCAACAAGTGTATGTGAATCCCGCTGGTAAGAGGCAATACTTAACAAAACATTTGTTATTGACTTTTATTGTCTGTCCCTGTTTATCTTGATTATGCTATTCCTTACCCCAGTGTTTAGGAATGCCTTTTTCTAACAGTTTTGATATGTAACTTCTTTTTTTTTTTTTTAACATCTTTATTGGAGTATAATTACTTTGCAATGGTGTGTTAGTTTCTGCTTTACAACAAAGTGAATCAGCTATACATATACATATATCCCCATATCTCCTCCCTCTTGTGTCTCCCTCCCACCCTCCCTATCCCACCCCTCTAGGTAGTCACAAAGCACCGAGCTGATCTCCCTGTGCTATGCAGCTGCTTCCCACTAGCTATCTATTTTACATTTGGTAGTGTATATAAGTCCATGCTACTCTCTCACTTCGTCCCAGTTTACCCTTCCCCCTCCCCATGTCCTCAAGTCCATTCTGTAGTAGGTCTGCCTCTTTATTCCCGTCGTGCCTCTAGGTTCTTCATGACCATTTTTTTTTTTTTTTAGATTCCATATATATGTGTTAGCATACAGTATTTGTTTTTCTCTTTCTGACTTACTTCATTCAGTATGACAGACTCTAGGTCCATCCAGCTCACTACAAATAACTCAATTTTGTTTCTTTTTATGGCTGAGTAATATTCCATTGTATATATGCACCACATCTTCTTTATCCATTCATCTCTCGATGGATATTTAGGTTGCGTCTGTGTCCTGGCTATTGTAAATAGAGCTGCAATGAACATTGTGCTACATGATTCTTTTTGAATTATGGTTTTCTCAGGGTATATGCCCAGTAGTGAGATTGCTGGGTGATATGGTAGTTCTATTTTTAGTTTTTTGAGGAACCTCCATACTGTTCTCCATAGTGGCTGTATCAATTTACATTCCCACCAACAGTGCAAGAGGATTCCCTTTTCTCCACACCCTCTCCAACATGTATTGTTTGTAGATTTTTTGATGATGGCCATTCTGACCGGTGTGAGATGATATCTCATTGTAGTTTTTTTTTTTTTTTTTAAAATGTAATTTTTATTTATTTATTTATTTGACTGTGTTGGGTCTTCGTCTCCATGTGAGGGCTTTCTCCAGTTGCGGCAAGCGGGGGCCACTCTTCATCGCGGTGCACGGGCCTTTCACTGTCGCGGCCTCTCTTGTTGCGGGGCACAGGCTCCAGACGCACAGGCTCAATAGTTGTGGCTCACGGGCCTAGTTGCTCCGCGGCATGTGGGATCTTCCCAGACCAGGGCTCGAATCCGTATCCGCTGCATTGGCAGGTGGATTCTCAACCACTGCGCCACCAGGGAAGCCCTCATTGTAGTTTTGATTTGCATTTCTCTAATGATTAATGATGTTGAGCATTCTTTCATGTGTTTTTTGGTAATCTGTATATCTTCTTTGGAGAAATGTCTATTTAGGTCTTCTGCCCATTTTTGGATTGGGTTGTTTGCTTTTTGGTATTGAGCTGCATGAGCTGCTTGTAAATTCTGGAGATTAATCCTTTGTCAGTTGCTTCATCTGCAAATATTTTCTCCCATTCTGAGGGTTGTCTTTTTGTCTTGTTTATGGTTTCCTTTGCTGTGCAAAAGCTTTTAAGTTTTATTAGGTCCCATTTGTTTATTTGTGTTTTTATTACCATTTCTCTAGGAGTTGGGTCAAAAAGGATCTTGCTGTGATTTATGTCATAGAGTGTTCTACCTATGTTTTCCTCTAAGAGTTCGATAGAGTCTGGCCTTACATTTAGGTCTTTAATCCATTTTGAGTTTATTTTTGTGTATGGTGTTAGGGAGTGTTCCAATTTCATTCTTTTACATGTAGCTGTCCAGTTTTCCAAGCACCACTTATTGAAGAGGCTGTCTATTCTCCATTGTATATTCTTGCCTCCTTTATCAAAAATAAGGTGACCATATGTGCGTGGGTTTATCTCTGGGCTTTCTATCCTGTTCCATTGATCTATATTTCTGTTTTTGTGCCAGTACCATACTGTCTTGATTACTGTAGCTTTGTAGTATAGTCTGAAGTCAGGAAGCCTGATTCCTCCAGCTCCGTTTTTCTTTCTCAAGATTGCTTTGGCTATTCGGGCTCTTTTGTGTTTCCATACAAATTGTGAAATTTTTTGTTCTAGTTCTGTGAAAAATGCCATTGGTAGTTTGATAGGGATTGCATTGAATCTGTAGATTGCTTTGGGTAGTATAGTCATTTTCACAATGTTGATTCTTCCAATCCAAGAACATGGTATATCTCTCCATATCATCTTTAATTTATTTCTTCAGTGTCTTATAGTTTTCTGCATAAAGGTCTTGTGTCTCCCTAGGTAGGTTTATTCTGAGGTATTTTATTCTTTTTGTTGCAGTGGTAAATGGGAGTGTTTCCTTAATTTCACTTTCAGAATTTTCATCATTAGTGTATAGGAATGCAAGAGATTTCTGTGCATTAATTTTGTATCCTGCTGCCTTACCAAATTCATTGATTAGCTCTAGGAGTTTTCTGGTAGCATCTTTACGATTCTCTATGTGTAGTATCATATCATCTGCAAACAGTGACAGCTTTACTTCTTCTTTTCTGATTTGGATTCCTTTTATTTCTTTTTCTTCCCTGATGGCTGTGGCAAAAACTTCCAAAACAATATTGAATAATAATGGTGAGAGTGGGCAACCTTGTCTTGTTCCTGATCTTAGTGGAAATGGTTTCAGTTTTTCACCATTGAGTACAATGTTGGCTGTGGGTTTGTCATATATGGCCTTTATTATGTTGAGGTAAGTTCCCTCTATGCCTACTTTCTGGAGGGTTTTTATCCTAAATGGGTGCTGAATTTTGTCAAAAGCTTTTTCTGCATCTATTGAGACGATCATATGGTTTTTATTCTTCGATTTGTTAATATGGTCTATCACATTGATTGATTTGCGTATAGTGAAGAATCCTTGCATTCCTGGGATAAACCCCACTTGGTCATGGTGTATGATCCTTTTAATGTGTTGTTGGATTCTGTTTGCTAGTATTTTGTTGAGGATTTTTGCATCTATGTTAGTCAGCAACATTGGCCTGTAGTTTTCTTTCTTTGTGACATCTTTGTCTAATTTTGGTATCAGGGTGATGGTGGCCTCCTAGAATGAGTTTGGGAGTGTTCCTCCCTCTGCCATATTTTGGAAGAGTTTGGGAAGGATAGGTGTTATCTTTTCTCTAAATGTTTGTTAGAATTCTCCTGTGAAGCCATCTGGTCCTGGGCTTTTGTTTGTTGGAAGATTTTTAATCACAGTTTCAATTTCAGTGCTTGTGATCAGTCTGTTTATATTTTCTATTTCTTCCTGTTTCAGTCACAGAGGGTTGTGCTTTTCTAAGAATTTGTCCATTTCTTCCAGGTTGTCCATTTTATTGGCATATAGCTGCTTGTAATAATCTCTCATGATCCTATGTATTTCTGCAGTGTCAGTTGTTACTTCTCCTTTTTCATTTGTAATTCTATTGATTTGAGTCTTCTCCCTTTTTTTCTTGATGAGTCTGGCTAATGGTTTATCAATTTTGTTTATCTTCTCAAAGAACCAGCTTTTAGTTTTACTGATCTTTGCTATTGTTTCCTTCGTTTCTTTTTCATTTATTTCTGATTTGATCTTTATGATTTCTCTCCTTCTGCTAACTTTGGGGGTTTTTTGTTCTTCTTTCTCTAATTGCTTTACATGAAAGGTTAGGTTGTTTATTTGAGATGTTTCTTGTTTCTTAAGGTAGGATTGTATTGCCATAAACTTCCCTCTTAGAACTGCTTATGCTGCATCCCATAGGTTTTGCGTTATCGTGTTTTCTTTGTTATTTGTTTCTAGGTATGTTTTGATTTCCCCTTTGATTTCTTCAGTGATCTCTTGGTTATTAAGTAGTGTATTGTTTAGCCTCCATGTGTTTGTATTTTTTACAGATATTCTCCTGTAATTAATATTTAGTCTCATAGCATTGTTGTCGGAAAAGATACTTGATATGATTTCAATTTTCTTAAATTTACCAAGGCTTGATTTGTGACCCAAGAGATGATCTATCCTGGAGAATGTTCCATGGGCACTTGAGAAGAAAGCATATTCTGTTGTTTTTGGATGGAATGTCCTATAAATATCAATTAAGTCCATCTTGTTTAATATATAATTTAAAGCTTGTGTTTCCTTATTTATTTTCCTTTTGGATGATCTGTCCGTTGGTGAAAGTGGGGTGTTAAAGTCCCCTACTATGATTGTGTTACTGTCGATTTCCCCTTTTATGGCTGTTAGTATTTGCCTTATGTATTGAGGTGCTCCTATGTTGGGTGCATAGATATTTACAATTGTTATATCTTCTTCTTGGATCAATCCCTTGATCATTATTTAGTGTCTTTCTTTGTCTCTTTTAATAGTCTTTATTTTAAAGTCTATTTTGTCTGATATGAGAATTGCTACTCCAGCTTTCTTTTGATTTCCATTTGCATGGAATATCTTTTTCCATCCCCTCACTTTCAGTCTGTATGTGTCCCTAGGTCTGAAGTGGGTCTCTTGTAGACAGCATATATATGGGTCTTGTTTTTGTATCCATTCAGCCAGTCTATGTCTTTTGGTTGGAGCATTTAATCCATTTACATTTAAGGTAATTATCGATATGCATGTTCCTATTACCATTTTCTTAATTGTTTGGGGTTTGTTATTGTAGGTCTTTTCCTTCTGTTGTGTTTGCTGCCTAGAGAAGTTCCTTTAGCATTTGTTGTAAAGCTGGTTTAGTGATGCTGAATTTTCTTAGCTTTTGCTTGTCTGTAAAGCTTTTAATTTCTCCGTCGAATCTGAATGAGATCCTTGCTGTGTGTAGTAATCTTGGTTGTAGGTTTTTCCCTTTTATCACTTTAAATATGTCCGGCCACTCCCTTCTGGCTTGCAGAGTTTCTGCTGAAAGATCAGCTGTTAACCTTATGGGGACTCCCTTGTATGTTATTTGTTTTTCTCTTCCTGCTTTTAATACTTTTTCTTTGTATTTAATTTTTAATAATTTGATTAATATGTGGCTTGGCCTGTTTCTCCTTGGATTTATCCTGTATGGGACTCTCTGCGCTCCCTGGAGTTGATTGACTATTTCCTTTCCCATATTAGGGAAGTTTTCAACTATAATCTCTTCAAATATTTTGTCAGTCCCTTTCTTTTTCTCTTCTTCTTTTGGAACCTCTATAATTCGTATGTTGGTGCGTTTAATGTTGTCCCAAAGGTCTCTGAGACTGTCCTCAATTCTTTTCATTCTTTTTTCTTTATTCTGCTCTGCAGTAGTTATTTCCACTATTTTATCTTCCAGGTAATTTATCCGTTCTTCTTCCTAAGTTATTTTGCTATTGATTCCTTCTAGAGAATTTTTAATTTCATTTATTATGTTGTTCATCATTGTTTGTTTGCTCTTTAGTTCTTTTAGGTCCTTGTTAAATGTTTCTTGTATTTTTTTTTTTTAATGACTACATTTATTTATTTATTTTTTGGCTGTGTTGGGTCTCCATTTCTGTGCGAGGGCTTTCTCTAGTTGCAACGAGCAGGAGCCACTCTTCATCGCGGTGCATGGGCCTCTCACTATCGTGGCCTCACTTTGTTGCGGAGCACAGGCTCCAGGTGCGCAGACTCAGTAGCTGTGTGGCCCACGGGCCCAGTTGCTCCGCGGCATGTGAGATCTTCCCAGACCAGGGCTCGAACCCATGTCCCCTGCACTGGCAGGCAGACCCTCAACCACTGTGCCACCAGGGAAGCCCTGTTTCTTGTATTTTCTCCATTCTATTTCCAAGATTTTTGATCACCTTTACTATCATTATCTGAATTCTTTTTCAGGTAAACTGCCTGTTTCCTCTTCATTTGTTTGATCTGGTGTGTTTTTACCTTGCTCCTTCATCTGCTGCATATTTCTCTGTCTTCTCATTTTGTTTAACTTACTGTGTTTGGGGTCTCCTTTTTGCAGGTGCAGGTTCATATTTCCCGTTGTTTTTGCTGTCTGCCCCCAGTGGCTAAGGTTGGTTCAGTGGGTTTTGTAGGCTTCCTGGTGGAGGGGACTGCTGCCTGTGTTCTGGTGGATGAGGCTGGATCTTGTCTTTCTGGTGGGCAGGTCTGCATCTGGTGGTGTGTTTGAGGTGTCTGTGACCTTATTATAATTCTAGGCAGCCTCTCTGCTAATGGGTGGGGTTGTGTTCCTGTCTTGCTAGTTTTTTGGCATAGGGTGACCAGCACTGTAGCTTGCTGGTCACTGAGTGGAGCTGGGTCTTGACGATGAGATGGAGATCTCTGGGAGATTTTCACTGTTTGATATTACATGGAGCTGTGAGGTCTCTGGTGGACCAATGTCCTGAACTTGGCTCTCCCACTCAGAGGCACAGACCTGATGCCCAGCCGGAACACCAAGACCCTGTCATCCACATGGCTCAGACTTTATTTTTTTGCAGTTCTGGAAGTCAGAAGTCTGAAGTCAGTTTCAGTGGGCTGAAATCAGAGTGTTAGCATGGTCGCTCTCCCTTCGGAGACTTAGGGGGGAATCTGTTTTCTTGCCTTTTCCAGTGTCCAGAGCTGCATTCCTTGCATCTCTTTACTTGTGGCCACTTCCTCAGTCTTCAAAATCAGCAGCATAGCATTTTACTTCAATGATCACACTGCCTTTTTCTCTGTCAAATTGCCTTCTGTCTCTGTAACTTCTTTATATAAATATAGATGTAGAGAACCCATGTTAGGGAAAATGTGAAAAACAGGACAAATGTAAAAAGTGTATATATGAATCCAATTACTATTAGAATTTTAATGTATTCCACTTAGTTTTTTAGAAAACATTTAAAAGTGTACTTAAGTAACAATTATAATAATAAACAATTAAAAAGTGTACTTATAATAATAATCAGAACCATATAATTTTGCTTCAGGAAATACTTAGTTTAAATACTAGTGTTCATACTTGAACAGTCTTTACAAGTAATATTGTAAAAACAGCCAGGTGTCTTGTCCAGCGGACCTGTGATAATATCCTAAAACATTCCTCTACTATTAGATGGTGAGTTGCTTCTAATTGTCCTTAGTGTAATGCTGGGCCTTAGTAAATTTATCTTTGTATATATTTTGGCTGATTTCCTTAGGCCAGATTCATTGGTCTGTGAATAATGGGCCCAACTTTGACAAGGTATTTACCAAATTGCTTTCTATAAGAATTGTACCAATTTATATTGTCATCAGGAATGAATGGGATGGTGAATTCATTGCACTTTTACCAGCAATTTGGGCATTTCGTTACTTATTTATTTTTGTTGTTTCACATGTCAAAATGGTATTTGTTTTAACTTACACTTTCTGACTACTAGAAAGTTTAAATATTTTCAAATCTGTATTTGATATTATTTTTCTTTTTAATGTTAATTATCTGTTTAAGCTATTGCCAGTTTTTCTGTTATATTCTTAGTGACTTTCTATTGGAAGTTTGAATATTCCATGTTTTATACACATAAAAATACATAGTCAAATTTTTAATCCAGTGCCACATTGGCTGAAAAATTTCCCAAAGTTTTTGTTTTTGTTTTTTTAACATTAACATTTCAAATGTTATGGTAACATTTGTTATTTTCCTTTGTGTATTCTTTATAAATTCAAAGCACAGAAAATGATTTCTTTGTCATTTGTTTTGATAAGTATTCAGTATTATTTTCATTTTCTTTGGCTTGATTTTCAAAATATTAAACTTTTTTAATACTACATCTGGAACTTGTTTCAGCATATGGTGTGGGGTGAGCATATTTGACTTTTAAATAATTTACTGTGCTATGACCCAGCTGCCTGATTTCTCTTACAAGTGGCCAAATGCCCAGTGAAAGAAGAATGCTCTTATATTTTGTGTTCGTTGAGATAGCATCTGTTACTTTATTAAGTATGCCAGAATTTCTTACTGAGGAAACTATGCCTTAGGTGAAAGTTACATTTAAAAAGTTGAGTTAATTCTTTCAGATCAGAGGGATATAACTTAGTATCTTGGTATTCTTTATGGAACCCTACTTATTATAAGAATATACCTTAGCAAAATAATGTAGCTACTTCTGGCTTTTTCAGAAGTATTTTAGCCTATAAATGTTAATGTATCTTTTTAATCTTCTAGGTGGACTTGGATATCAAATCTGAGTTTGAATTATAGCTCAATAACTGATTGTTAAGTGATTTTATGCAAAGCTTTCAAACTTCTGAGCCTCTGTTTTCTCTGTAGAAAATGAAGATAACACCTACCTTATGGGACAATGGTAAAGATTAAGTGAGGAAACATATATAAAATGCCCGGGAGCTAAAGAAGAGACAGATTCATTGTTTTCTTTTTTCTATGATACAAACTTTGACCGTCTGAATTGGTAGAAGAGAACAAGAGCTCCTGGTAAAACTCACATAGCCAATATTTGACTTTGAAATATGTCTCATTTAAATTTTGAATATAGTTATTTCTGATCTTTAGGAAATTAAAACAACATAATGAAATTATATTACTAATATCCAATTCTAGGTTCTTTTCATTTTTTTCTGTATTCAATTATATTCTAAGAAAGTTAACTCATTTTGAAACTTCCCAGGGCAAAAATGATAGTAAGTGTTTGGACTTCAAAGTGTTTGTCTACCCAGAGGAGGACTTATGCTGAGTAACAGTAAGTAGAGAAAGGTAAGGAATAAGATGCTATTATGTTTCTGGAAGATGCAAGCCATCTGAAATAAGAAGGAAAATGCAAATGAGGCAAGGAAAGTTGCAAAACAATTTAATGCATTGTCTTACAACACTGGTCACCATTGCATGATGAGATATGCAGGTTGCTTAGCAGATGTGTTCACTCCGCACATAGAACTTCTCTGGAAGTTTATTCTGATAAGAATAAAGCATGCCTAGGAGAAAGAAAAAAGAAATTTGTCTCCTCAGCTCACTCCCATCTCAAATTACCTATTTGTCAAACTTCATGGCGAGTTTTTACCTTTGTAACACTGGGTTGCGTTATCTGACCCTTTGGTGCCACTCAGGAAGAGAGATCCCTTGTACTAAAGAGTGTTATTTCAACCAAGTCCAAAAAGGGAGAAGTGACCTGATACGAATGGGGACCTGACCAAAAGAAAGAAAGAAAAAGGTGGTCAAGAGAATCTGAGAAGGCACACAAGGTTTGTTTCTTCAAACATAAGAGAGTTAGAAAATAGGGAGGTTGGGAGACTTGAAAACTAACAGTTGTTGAGCGATAAAAATGATGCTATATTGGTCAGGCCAGGGATTACTGTATGCAAAACAAACACCAAATTACAGTGATCTAAATCACTGAGAACTTTATTTCTTGCTCATGTTTCTGTTCAATATGGGTTGAGAGAATCCAAGTTCCTTTCACCTAGTGGCTTTTCCATCCCTAGGATCCTTAGGATCTCAGATGCCTCCACTGGAAACTGCTCTGGTTGCTGGGTGAGGGAAGAGAATGAGAGCATGGAAGGCTGCTTGGGGGATTTGTCTGTGCCCTATTTATGAAAGCTCACATGGCCCCACCTAACTGTAAGGGAGACTAGTAAATGTACTCGACTGGTGTGCCCAGAAGGAAAAAAGAGGAAGTTTTGTGAACACTTAGCAATCTTTATCGCATATCCTAACCATGTTGTGTCAAGTTTTTTTTTGTGTGTGTGTGTGTGTCAAGTTTTTATTTCATGTGAATATTCTGTACCAGGTGGAATTTGACCTCGAATTTATTCAAATAATGCAGTCATGACCCATTTTAACTGGATGCTACTCTTTAGACTTCCACATCAAATTTTGCATATTTTTAAAAGTGAATGTTCGTACAAACATCATCTTACTTCTTATTTTCTCAGGAAAGAGTAATTAACCCGAGAATCAATTCCACACTAGATAACAAAGCAAATCTTAGCCTTGGCTGGGGAGTTTATATGACAGTCTTCTGATGCCATATAAGCATTATTGAGTCGGCCCTCTAGACTCATGGAAGCTGGGCTTTTCAAACAAGACTACTACTTTTCCTTATTTGGACTCATAACCCTTGCAAGGCAATACAACAAATTTTATATAAGCTGCGCCTTAGTCTAAGACTTTTCAGTCAATGCACTCTTTGATTATTTTATCCCCAACTTTTCTGCCAATAAAAAGGCAACTTACTGGTTTTCACCAAAGGAATTATCTTTCTTAGCCCATCGTCAGTGTCTGTAAAGGATAGCTGGAAAAAAGTGCTGATTTGATTAATAATGTTCTCCTTAATAGTCACCTTAATTTCTCCATTAGCAGAATCCTGATACGACAACTGCCTACAAAACAATTGCCAAGTCTGGGATTGAGTGATTAATTGAAACAGTCACAAGTAAAGTTGTTTTTGCCATAAAAAAGTATGAAAGTTACAAATATATTTACTGTGAGAATACTTTACACAGGCTCGATTAAAAAATATTTAGTATTATAATAGTCCTGGAGCATGAGTCAGCAAACAGTCATCAAGTTTTCTTTTTGAATCAGAATGAAGATCATGACTTCAAGGTGGGTTGTTTACAACATGAATGAAATGAGAAAGAGGAAGCCATAGCTGTCACCTCAGAGAGAGTCAGCAAGATGCCTCCTTGATTCTCTGTAGCACCATAGTGCTTGGCACTAGTTCTCAAAAAGAAACTTCACGATATTTGCCAAATGTGCTGATGTGTCTTATATTAAAATCTGTCCTATTGTAGGTATATATTCAGGAGTTCAGTGCAAATGCATTGATTTCCAAAAGTCTTGGATTTATCCTGCTTATATTTTTTATCAATTGGAAAAATTACTCAAATAATTGGATCTTAATTTCTTCATTTGTAAAATGGGAATATCATTGCATACTTCATAAGGATATTAAAATCAGATCTGTTTAATCTGTTTCTTACTGTTATCAGAAAATCAGATAACATACATGAAAGTGACCAGTACAGATATTTTGCCTTAAAAATACTGAAATGTCATTTGGGATTTGATCTTGTTGATTCTGATTGAAACTCTTGTTAACACTGTTTAAAACTCTGCATTTATTTGATCTGGGCTTCCCTGAGGGTTGCTTTCAGGGATATTTTATTTATCCTTGGCCTTCATATACAGAAAGTATATCATACTCTTTTTTTTTTTCTCTTGATCTTACAAATTCTGACCCTCTTTATAAACACACGCCCATGTCTTTGAAGACGTTTCCATCTCTAAATGACTTCTTTCCAAATTGTGACCATGTATTATACCCTGACCTCCATTTGATCCTTGGCTTCATTATGGCTGCTAAATTCTAAAATTTCTAGTATAGCACCTTATGAAAATCCTCCAACCCTTTTTTGAATCTGGCAAGGGAATTTGAAAACAACTTTCTTCAAAAGAGTGAGAGCATAAGCCAAAATAAAAAAGAGAGGACATAGTCCATTCCTGAGCTAGAGATGAGCAAGGTGTCTATTTATTCATTTGGTTTGTTGGTGGTTCATCTGATGGTGTCAGTCTATAAAGACTCTGCTATCACTTTTTTGGATCACTTTGCAACTAGTGCTCTTACTGCCTTTTTTTTTTCCCTTCTGGTGAAGAAAAAAGCAAAAAATAGTTATATGCTTTTTGAGAAACTTTAAGAGAAAGTAAAAAATGAATTCTTCTCATTCTTTCCTTTCTAGGTTCTAATTCTTTTCACATTTAACTAAGGAATATGAGTGAGATTCAGCCCTTTTACCTCTCCCTAAATGTGGGATAAGTAGTGAAAAGAGAACACCATCATGGGCGCTCCAGACCTGGGCTCTATAATCAGTGTTGTGTCTTTAGCAAACCCTTAAAGCTCTATGTTTCTCAGTTTTCTTACTTATTAAGCAAAGTAATGGCCTCCCTACATCATGGGGGTATTTTGAGAATCAGATAAAATGATGAATGTCAAAATTTTTTGCAAAAGCAAAATGTCATTTTTAGACAAATGTAAACTGTCCCAAATAAGCAATGCTTCCCCTTCTCTTTTATACTAACTCTAACACATTCAACTATAAATATCAATGTAACTTAATTTCATAAAACTTAATATAAATAAAAATCCTATGGAACATGCACATATACATTACTTTTTTCTCATTGCAGTCATCGGTGACACTTGTCGAATTGTCATCTCGGGCACAACATTAACTTAGGGACCAGGTATGTCGTAATTCCTCGTCAATGTGCTTGCTCTGGAAATTTACTTAAAGTAATTTGATGAAAAGCTTTGTTAATTCAATTATTGAATTTCATGCCTTATATTTAAAGTCTATAAACAAAAATTACAGAAAAGTACTTAAGTTATTGCAGTATTTTAATACCGTGATTGAATAGCATTTATATTTGAGATTAGTAGGCATCATATTTAAGTGATGTGCTCATGAAAGTGAAATATTAAAAACAGCTTATGAAAATCTCCCATCTGGCAGTTACAATTGATCAGAAATCTACTCTTCAGCATTATTTTGAAAATAGCATGAGTTTTTAATTAAAACTGTTCATTCGATTTATTAATGTAAGTAAAACCTCCCATTTGACCAGGTTTAACTTGAGAAAGTGGTTTTCTAAAGCCCCTTTTATGGATTGAATGATACAGTTTTCAATAAAGAATAGTTATAAAAGATGTCAGACATTTATTCTCCATCAATCTTTTTTGCGTTCTCTTTAATTTCAAAATTGAACTGTGAACATAATTCTGCTTGCTTAAAAATATTTGATGAATTTATGATCTTAATTCTTCTATTTTAAATCTAAGCTAACTAAAGGATCTAAGATAAAAGCCTTTTATAAACTATGTTAAGGTATCCTTTATATCAGTTAATTTAAATAAAGCTGGCATGGACAAGAAATAAGCACATTATCAAGCTTAAAATTTCTCACTTAAAAACAACATACAAAGCATTTTTATTTAGACATTATCAAAAGCTTATTCAGTTGCTGTTCTCCTTATTACACATCATCTCATTTAATCCTTTCAATAATCCTGTTCCTCAGCATTCTTATTATCTACATTTTACCTGTAATTAAATCAAAGCTCAGGAGTTATGTAACTTGTGAATAAATTTCAGGAGAAAGATTTCAGACCAGGCAATTAGCCCTGAAGCCACAGGCACTTCCTCACTGTTCTGAACTGGAGCCCAAGGCCCCTGCTTGACCTGGTCTGCTGTGGGAGGGTTGTAAGGACAGCACTACTAGCTTCTCTCCTGGAACCTCAGCACCTGAATTAGAGGCTGTGGTAATTCCCAGGCATAGTTATTTATCCAAACTGGATTATTGCAAATATGAATTGAGAAATTGTAAAATGGGAAATACTTTCTTTGATGTGTCTGTTGCCTGGGGAAATGTCTGTTTCCCTCATGTTTCACACTGGTTAAGCATCCTGCCAACGTATTAGATCACAAAATTGGTGATTTCTCCACATGTTCAGTTACGCAGTATTATTTCTGAGGTGTTAATGATAATTTCTGTCATTTCCAAGTGAAAATTTAAAATATGGAGAAAGTTTATTTGTAATTGAGCCCTGTAGGTCCTAGAATAGGAGTGAATGAGCAAAGATATACACACCTGGCTCTCCTGCCCTGGTGATGTCTTTAGTTTCATGAGGCTCCTGTGGGAGAGGTTTCTACAACCCATTTAGTAGCTGATCGCAGCATACCCATTCACCAGGAATTACAAGTCAACGGGCTTAACTATTGAGAGTCTTCTTGACTATAAATTTATATGATGAATATGATCGCTCATGAACTTAGAGTTAAGTTCAAAGCCGTGAACTTTATGTATTGCTGTTGTTATGGGACTCAGCTTCATCTCATAAGATTTAGAATAAATGTGCTCAGAGGGTCTTTCAGGTTAAGCCTCACCTTATAAGTAAATATATGGTCATTAGACCACCAGTGTCTGTATCTTCCATTGGTACCATATATAAATATGGATCTACTTTCTTGTTCAAATTTTCCAGTGTGCTCCTTTAATATACTACTAATGGTCAGCATGGGAGCAAGGGAGACTGAAAACTGGTTCTACCAGCAACTCAGCTTGTGTCTCTCTGTGAACCCAGGAAACTTAACTGTGCTGTTTTTCAGTCTATACCTGTAATTTATATCTCTGCTTGTAACTCTGACTTACATCTTTATTATTTTATCAACATTACTCAAAATTATTTCCAACAACATTACTCAAAATTATTGAAAGATTGTGTTGCTACTGCCATTTCCTACCTTTTCAACAAATAAGTTTTATGAACTCTGGAATATGTTCCCTTGCAAATAAATTCCAGAGTGTTTAGTTGTTTATTTACCAGTACTCTGAGTTACAACAAAAATTATTTATCAGAACTTATAAACATGCATGCAGGATGAAATGAATTTTAAATGTTTGGAAAAGCCAAGGTTAAGGGAAAATAAGAATAAATAAGTAAAAGTGAACCAGGCGTGAGGCTGGTATATAAAATATTTGCTCTGAAGTTCTATACGTTTGCTAGAGATAGATCACAAATTTGACTCTAAGCTTTCTAGAAACCAATCAGAAAACAGAAATGTGATTCCTGTCTCTAAGGTAAAAGGAAATGAGTTGATTTGAAGAAGCATATTAACTATTCATGGAACCAAGATCAGGTAGAAAAATTTTATATATTTCTATATGGTAAGAAAGCAAAATTGAAAACATATTTATCATAGAGTAAGGAGTATCATAGGTCTGTTTTGTGTAAAATCCCTAAATATTGGGAGATGCAACCTTGCCTTGGTATAATGCAATAAAAACCATTTTTATGGGAGAGTGGTGGCTATATTATATGATCCAGTCATGGCACCCTTTGATGATCCAGTCGGTACAAGGAGAGACTTGAGAATATCAGTAGAAGTAAGGAGCAATGTCAGGCCTATAAACGGCTCCAAAGCTTCAACTTAAACCACTTTATAATAAAACATCAGTTCGGCTCACATACCCCTGATCCTTCTTGGAAACTGATGGCATTTGTTGCTTCCGAGTAAAAGGGGTTCCTTGTTACCTCACCAGGTTTAGTAAAGAAGTTCTAGAGCCGGGAGTAGTAAAGGCCCAGGTAAGCGGGGGCAGAGACCATTTCTCTCTTATCACCATAACCCCCGGACCCGCTAGTGGAATGCCTGGCACATGATAGGAGCCAGGTACTTGTTGCTTTGTATTGAGGTTATTCCTGACCCAAGCTCAAAAATTAACTCACTATTTTAATATAGGCACATACTTTGCCTTTGTAAGGAGGAATAATGATACTAACCTCAATGGGATGTTTCCTGGAGAAGATAAGACATAGGGACACACTGGCCAATAAATAGTGCTTAATAAATATTTGCTGAATCAACCACTGAACTCTAAAACACTATACAATGTAATAGATGAGAAATTAGTGGATTATCTCAGTACTGCCACGGTAAATATTTTATTGGCGAAACATCCGTGCTAATGTTCTGACTGACATTACTTTAGTAAATAATCTAAGTTATAAGAATGTATTTTTTTCCCATGAGACTCAGTGGAAGTATATTTTATTTTGAATGGGGATAAAAAAACAGTTTGGAGAGGTGTTTTGGTTTTTTTTCCTATTGCATTAGCCTTCTTTCAAAAAAAATTGCAACCATTGACCTAGATTCTAGAATGAATGGACTGCATATTCTTGATAATCCTCCCTAAATATTTATTTTTCTCTATATTGATATTTTGACTGGTATTATGCAGTAGTAAGTTTCAGATTATATTACTTGATTAAGTAGCTTCTGAGTAAGTTTTATCAATTAAGTGACAATAATTGATTAATGGGCAAACCGTTGGTTTCTAAATATACTTAAATTTTCTAACCTCATCTTGCTAGCATACTGTCATGTTTATTAGTAAATAATTTGTCTTCCTCCATATATGACCCGTCTATAAAATAATACATTTTTCTCTATTCAAATGATACAATTTTCTTCCATACTGCCTTGGAAATCCAATCTCCAATATTTGTTCTTAGATTCTCTTGTACTATATAATGTAATGTTGAGTTAGAGATTTCCAAACTGGCCACAGTTTGGTTTAAAATAACATTTTCCTTCAAAGGCCTGTTTATTGGCAGCCCCTTCTAGAGCATTAAGAGGCATAATCAGAGATGTTCTGAAAACTACCCTTGACTAGGAACTCTTCCTTTAATCTGCTGTTTTATTTATTGGGACATAAAACTCATATAGAATTGAAGAAAGGAAAAATAATGCCATTTTGGAAATAATCTTAGTATCATATTTCCATCTTTTAGGAGATAGGTATATGTATATGTTTAATAATATCACATTGCATATTTGGGTAAACTTTCATCCATGCAAAAGGCCAAGTTTTTTCTGCTGTTGTCCTTCTCCTTGATCTATGTTTCCTGCAGGATTTTTGAAAATTTTGGTTTTATCCTTGAGAAATATATACCTTTTCTTCTAGCTCCTCTGTTCTCTTCTTATTCCTGTTAATGTAGAGGTTTTTCTTTCAGACAATTACATTTTTAATTTTATATCTAAAATTCTATAATACATTTAAATATGATTTCTAATCTATTACTTTCCAATCTATGATTTAAGCTAACAGAATTTAACTCATTATAATAGAGAAATTATTTGGTCTTTTTGAGCCATCTGTGTGTTTCTTGACTTTGTGATTTCAGATTTTAGAATTTTACTTAATTATAGTCTTACCTTGTTTAAAAGTGATGGTTTAGATATTGAATCCATTGAGCATGGTGGTGGTTATTAATTTGCCAAATATTTCCAGTTTTCACCTTTTAGGCATATGATAGTACATAACTTTCAGGCTCTGTTGTGGTTGTGAGGAGGGGGCCATAGGACTGGTTCTGTCCATTGAGTTCTGAGCAAAAGTAATGTATGTCACTTCTGAATCAAAATATTTCCTTATCAGTACAGGTTCTTCTAGAGTTATCTTCCTCCCAGGTACAGTGGCTGACAACACTTAAGATGCTGGCTGTCCTGTCAGACCTAGATCCCTGAGTCACGTCAATGATCAGAGCCCTCTGCTGGCCTACAATTGACATTTATCCTGAGCAAAAATAAACTTTTCTCATTTTAAGCTGCTGAGATTTGGGAAATGTTTGAAACTACAGTATAACCTAATCTAGATCCACTGGGACAGGTTGTGTTCTGGTTTTGACCTTTTCTAGATGGCACTAATAAAATTTGAAATTGCAGCTCTCCATCCAGAACCCTGCAGATCCTGTTTACAATCTACATTGTTTTCTCGCCTTCTGTGTGCTTTTGCATCTAATAGCATGCCCTTGAAATTCTCTTCAGAAGACTGTCTTCAAGTTACTGGAGCCACTTACTTTTGGGAGCATGCAAACCAGGAATTGACTGGTTCATGAAATCCCAGTTTCCTTACCTGCAGAGAGGACAACTTTAAGATAAACATACACTCCAGAGTTCCTCCTCAGGATCAGTCTGAAACAACCCTCTGGGGGACCTTGCCTGAAATCTCACCCTTGCTTACTGCTTCCCCTTTCTATGTCCTGCTTTCTTTACTCCCTTATAAGTTTCTCCTGGGAATTCTTCCTTAATAAGTCACTTGTGCCTCCTGTTAGAATTTGTTCCTGTGAAGCCCTACCTAAGATTGGGAATGGAATATATAAAATGTGGTTTCATAACAGTGCTTAAGGAAATACATTTGGCTAGATTGTAATTTATCATGGTATATAAGAAAACATCAAAGTTTAGAACGTTCTTTTTTTAGCTTTAAACCATTTAAACCAGGAATTTTGTCATGTTTAACGTGCTGTTCTTTATCAGATTGAAACAATATTGCTGCTTTATTTTTGTTAGTAAGGCATGATTTTTATATCGTCATTACTTCATTTCTTTGCTTTGGGTGGCGGACTTGTAATCATCCTATCTGTTTATAGTCCTCAAACATCTTCAGAGCCCAGGTTACATTATAAGATACATTTAGGGTTGGGATAAAGCTTGTGATCACATAACAGAGCAGAGCTGGCCAATCACAGGGGAAATTTACCAGTATACTGTCATTATTGTAGTGCTTTTGTAAACTGTTGTAACTGGCCATTGATCATGATGGCATATAAAAGTAAAGAGGGAAAACCCCACTTCTTTCTTCTAGTGCTGCTTTTATGTTTGAACTGTTAAATGTTATTAACAAGACTTATCCTTTTGGTCAAGATATTTTGCACACTATCCACTTTGGTGTACAATTCTGACTGATTTTCTCCTTGCTTTACTTAACTTCTGAAATGATATTGATAGTTAATTATATGTTTGTTTAAAAGATACAACACTTTAGCAATTTTCAAATGTGGAATTTATTTGAAAGCATTCTTACATACTTTTAGGTCACATGAGGAAAAACCAGCTGGAAAGCAAATCATCCAAACCTACTGAAATGGTGAGGATCCTTGACTTCATCTTCTAAATTAACAGGATTCATGTAGACAAATGAACTAAAAACACAGCACCACAGTATCCTTTGTTTGGATGTATATCAGCCTTTGAAGAAACAATGTACTTCCTTTCTTGGAAAATATCTCTTGTTGTGAGGTAAGACTCTTTGAACTTTATTTTGTTGGTCATGGGAAGAAGAAGTGGTGGAGAACTCAGGTATATGCTAGTTAAATCCCTATAAATTTAATTGCTCTTTATCTTTTTATCAGCCATTCTATTTTTTTCCTTCTTACATCATTTCTTGAGATAACTTTCATTTACATTTCATTTACATTTGGTGAGTAAAACCAAAAGTTACAAGCAAATCTTTAGGTGCCATAAATTTTTTTAAGGATGCAGGTGAAACTCATCTATCTTTTCTCTCTGCCTCTGAGATAGAGTCAGAGCTAGACAATAAACGATGTATCAGCTCACAGTAAACATTTGGAAAATAATATGCCACTATCTATTAAATTTTAACATATTCACATATCTTTTCACTTAGCCTATTCGTTTTTAGGAATGCAGTATACAAAAATAAAAGTGATAATATATAAAACTTTTATACAATGGGGTTTATTTTACCCTTGTTTATAATTTCAAAGACCTGGAATCACTCTGAATATCTAAAAATAGGTGAATGATTGTATAAGTGAAGGTACAATTCTAATAGAGAATGTTTTGCAGCTATTAATATAAATGAGTTAAACTAATACATCCTGACATGAATAGATGCTCTTGATTTGTAAAAGGGCAGCTGTAGGAAAACAGGTATTGTATGAACCAATTTCTCTTAGAAGAAAAATCTCTCTGTATTGGTATGAGAATAGAGTCATGCCTCAAAGAATATATACTAAAAAGTTAACATTTAACCCAAGGGCAGCATAGCTGGGGAAAGAATGTTAGCTAATAACATTTTAATGCCTCTGTATTATTCAGCATGATACAGCAAGCACATATTTCTTTTGTAATTTTGAAAATGATAAAGTATATTAAGTTTTCTAAAGAAAAACTGAGAGAAAGATATATAAATATATCTGCCTCTCTTATTTTTTTTTTAATTTTTATTTATTTTTTGGCTGCGTTGGGTCTTCGTTGCTCTGTGCGGGCTTTCTCTAGTTGTGGCGAGCGGGGGCTTCTCTTCGTTGTGGCGCATGGGCTTCTCATTGTGGTAGCTTCCCTTGTTGTGGAGCACGTGCTCTAGGCATTCTGGCTTCAGTAGGTACAACGCATGGGCTCAGTAGTTGTGGTACGCGGGCTCTAGAGTGCAGGCTTGGTAGTTGTGGCGCACGGGTTTAGTTGCTCCTCAGCATGTGGGATCTTCCCAAACCAGGGATCGAACCTGTGTCCCCTGCATTGGCAGGCGGATTCTTAACCACTGAGCCACCAGGGAAGTCCTGCCTCTGTTATTTAGGAAACACTTTTATTATCATTAAAATTATTTTCTTCTAGGTAAGCATTTCTATTTTTCTCTAAGGGTGTCTACTTTTGGCTTTTGACACCAGATTTCCTTTGGAGTATATAAGTAGAAAAACTCATTTCAGACCTTATTTATATGCAGTACCTTTAAATGTCATACATGATGTAGGAAGATAGAACTAACTATGCAAAGATGGCCAAATAAATTCCCATTGTACCATGTTACTAGGCAGAGGTAGCTCTTCTCTATGAATTCACCTTCAAAGAAACAAAGAGCACGGATGTCCAAGTGGTGATTTCATAGACATCACTAACACTCACCAACACCTCTGGGTCTCTGCTTCTTGTGGACATGCAAAAAGACTTCAGTTTCCCATTCCCTTAAAGTTAGACATGGGCATGAGACTTCCTCCAGTCAAAAACATGTGAGCCAAAATACTGTGCATTATTTCCAGTGAACAAGTAATAAACTTTTTGTTGTCATCGTTGTTTATTTTCACAACATAAACTGTTGTACCCGACTGATAACAGTTACTGGAAAAACTTCAGTTGTCTGCATAATAGTTGGATCTTATGCTCTAGGGGTTGTCAGAATTTTTGTAAGTAGGAGGCACAGCCTTTTAGAATTATCTATGAGACAAAAGAATTTTTTAATTCTGTAAAATTTATCTCTTACCTAGTGGGCTGTGTCATCAGACTGATCTAGGTTCATATCTTGACTCAGTCATTTACGTGGTAATGTACGAACTACTCTACTTCTCTGGGTGTCAATTTACATCAGTAAAATGAAAGTATGCATACTTGTATCACATGGTTCTGTGAATTAAACAAAGTAATGTGTGTGACCCAGTGTTCTGTTCGTAGTGTATGCTCAATAACTGTTAGCCACCTGCTTGGTAGATCCTTGTGAAAATATTCTAAGTGGACTTGAGAAAGTAGAGAGAGAGAGAGAGAGAGAGCGCATTATGATAAAAGGGAGAAAGCTGTTATTTGTGACAGGAATTCTCTCTCCTCTCAATTTGTTTAGCTATGTCTTTGAGGTTCTGGAGTAATGTTGAAAGAGTATATATGTATCCTTTGGATTCTTAGATGTTTAATTGGGTTTATGCTATTTATTCCATCATAGGAGAAAAGCTAAAGATTTCTGTCACCTCTATGGATTATAGCTCTAATCTATACGTATGGACTGAGTCCTAGTTCATTTTCTATTTTAAGTTTATCGAAATAGAATTCTCTCCCATTTGGAGCCCCTTTCCCATCATCTTCTACCTCACAGGTGTTAGCCGCTCAGAGAAAAAACATTGTTCCCCTATCTCCCAACTCTACTTCTATTCCAAGACAGCAACTACCAGGAGAGATACTAGCAAATAGCAGGGGAATTGGCACATGCACTCTGGTATGAAAGTTTCACACGTGACATTTTATGGGTAGAAACACAGGCCAGAGAAACACTGGTAGTTATGCTTTCTGGAAATTGGAGTAGTTTATGGACATCATTCATTCCTATACCAGACAATGGAACAATAGGATAGGAGAGCTGCCGTCTTGACACATTGAGCTGCTTCTTTAAATATATCCATGCCGGTTCTGAGAGTTGAGATGTATGTGCTCAGTAATTTAACTTCTGGTTACATATTTTGGAAAGGTATTTTACTAGGACCTATTTAGACAGATTGGGGTGATTCAAATTTACCAAGTTGTGATATGGTGGTTAATACTTAAACCGTCTACTCCAAATGATCATTCCAAAACAATCAAAGTGTTTTCATTCTCCCTTAGCAGGGATTGGCCATTGTTACATGAGAGGTAGACTAGAGGCACTTCTGGCAAGGGTTCCCTCACTCCCTCAGTCTTAAAGAGAGACTCAAGAAAGAGATAGTGTCTTTCTTCCTCTAAATGTTGTCATGTTTGGACATGATGTCTGGAGTTACTGCAGTCACTTTATGACCATAAGGGTACCATTTTGAGGACAAATCTGACACACTGAGATCTTTGATGATGAGGTTAAACTCTGATTACATTGATCCTGGAATCTTGTTGCTAGAGGCTTCTTTTTATGTAAGATGATAACTTTTTTAAATTAAGAAATTTGAGTTGGATTTTTTGTTATTTGTGGCCTAAGACGTTTACATTGATATACAGTTAGTTTAAAGAGTTGAATTTGGGATATGGTTTGTAAGTATTCAAGACTTTGAAAATATTTATTAGGCATGTGACATGGGCTTTGCAAAAGAGAGCACCTGGTGAAGAATACAGATGTAATCTCTGCCCTCGGATTTTGCAATTGAATCAGTAATTAGACAATTCTGCATTACAACACACTGTTAGTATACAAGTATATAATGTGTGGCATCACATGAGAAGGGTGCCTAACTCAGTCTTGTGAGATTGGAGAAGGTTTTCCAGAGGATAAAACTTCCAGTATGTTATCAAAATGATTATGTAATATTGGCTAGACATACGGAGGTACGATAGTCAAGATGCTTTTTTCCTGGCAAATGAAAGTAATTATTGGCTGCTGTAACCAAGAAGTGCAGTGGTAATTTCAAGCCCAGCTCATCAAGAGGCTCAAATGGTATCATCATTAACAACCTAAACAGTGTGGAGGGATGGAGTTGCCATTTAAAAAGGTGGGTTGGGCATATAAGTTTCAGAGGGAAATGCAGGAGCTCAGTTTTGGACATATTCATTTTGAGATGCCAGTTATATTTTCAAATGGGAACCTCAGTAGGACAGTTGGCTATGTAAATCAGGGAAATGGCTGTAGGTACAAATTTGTGTGTTGTTAGTGTATACATAGTTTTTAAAGCTGTGAAGCTGGATAAGATTGCTGTAGGTTTGAGACTAGATAGAAAAGAGAAAAGGTCCAAGGAATGACTCCCTGAGATTCCAACATGCAAAAATATGGGAGATAAGAGAAAACCAGTAAAGAATATGAAAATGAGCATCCATAGATATAGGATAAAAATCAGGAAAATGTGGTCTTGGAAGCAGAGATATAGAAATATAAAAAGTGAAAAGAATAAAAGAGAAAAGACTTTCACAGGCCCCCTCCACCAGCCTGTGTCTATGTCTCAATAATCAGCCTTCTATTCAGTGTTATGCATGGAACTCACATATTCCTAGAAAAGGTCATCCTCCCCTTTTCTGTATTTTCCTATCCTCTCTGATGGAAAAAGAACAGTCTGAGTTAAGTATAGAGGTTTTGCTCTATTTAATAGGTAAAAGTCAGGAAAGAAATAAACAGTACTGTAGAAAAATCAGCAAGTAATTACTGCCTTTATTTTCTTTCTTCTGAAGCCTTCAAACCCAAGTTCCAAGGGGTGGCTAGGGAACTAACATCCCCAAAAGATACAGGCATACCTCAGGGATATTGTGGGTTTGGTTCCAGACCACTGCAATAAAGTGAATATCAAAATAAAGTGAGTCACACGAATTTTTTGGTTTCCCAGTGCATATAAAAGTTATATTTACACTACACTATAGTCTATTAAATGTGCAATAGCGTTACGTCGAAAAAAAGCAATGTACATACTTAATTTAAAAATATCTGATTGCTAAAAATGCTAACCATCATCTGAGCCTTCAATGAGTTGTAGTAGGAACATCAAAGATCATCCATCACCATAAAAATTTAATAATAATGAAAAAGTTTAACTATTGCAAGAGTTACCAAAATGTGACATGGAGACAGGAAGTGAGCAAATGCTGTTGGAAAAATGGTGCCAGTAGACTTTGCTAAACACAGGGTTGCTACGAACCTCCAATTTGTAAAGATACAGTATCTGAGAAGCACAATAAAGCAAGGTATGCCTGTAATAAGTTGTTCAGATCATAATCTTCCTGCCTCAACTTCTTTGACCACAGGTGTCTCTGCCACCGAATAGTTCTATATCTACTTGTCGGTGTTAATATTCCTATAGAGTTCCAGAGTCAGAATGTTTTAAATAAAGGCGATTTTTTTACTTTAATGCTTTCATCATAATGCAGCCATGTAATGGAACTTAATGGATAGAAGGACGTGAGATATAGGCAGTGAACAAAAGCCTAATAATCAGGAGAACTGAATCCTCTGCTTGGATGGGTCATGAACAAGATTTCAAATACAGGAGTAGGTAAGCTTTACATTCAGACAGTCTGACTCTAGAGCCCATACTCCCAACCAGTACTTGATCTGTGTCTTGGACTCTTGTGAATATAACACATGTGAAAGTGATTTGGCAATTTTAAAAGCACTCTGCACATATAGATACTATTATCCTTTTTTCTTTTTTTTTCTTATTTCAGAGATCAGCCAGGAACATCTAGACCCCACTTACTCTCTGGGTACCCTGTTAAAGACTCCTTTCTAAAGAATCTTTGTGTGTGTGTGTGTGTGTGTGTGTGTGTGTGCCTGTATGTGTGTGTAAAATCCTGGCTGCTTTGCATGGATTTGTTGAGCCTGTTTAGAAAATGTTTTTCTTTTCTAAGCACCCATTGGCCTTATTGTCACTAGATGGCAGAAACAGATCCTACTTCTGTGGGAGAATGAGAGTTCGTTTTGCATTCGAGAAGGGCACAAAAAAGCTTCCCACAGATGATGTTTACAGGCTTTCTTTATTTTGACATTTCTTCTGAATACATTAATGTTTTTGGAAATTCCCTGTTAGGTCCCCTGCAGGGGTATGCTGCAAAGTGATCTTGGCTTGCACAGAAAAAGGATGGTTTGCATTATGCACTTTATATTTCAGTTTATAATTTTAGAGTCGAATACTACTTTATTTAAGATGGGGGGGCAGAGTGGGGAGGGGGTGGAGTTACACACTAAGAAAAATCAAGATGCTATGTCATATTACTAAAGCACTGCCACCAGAATATTTTCCCTGAGCCAGAGATGCCTTTATTATAATTCATTCTCTTTAGAATAAGGGAATTGACAATCAAGGTGTCAAATATAAGTATATTTTAAAATTTTCTATGTGAATTTCTGTACTGGAGAGAGAATGATTTTTTCTTTCCAGTTTTTACAAAGTAGTTACTGCTTCAGATTGCTATTAGTTTCTTTAATAAAAGATAAAATTAAACGATTTAATAAAATTAAACGATTGAGACAATATTTATTTTAAAAGCCAAACTGATGCTCTAGAGGCTATATGAACAGCATTTCACTATACAGTCATTGATCTTTAATTGCTTTGTACACATACCAATTATGTCCTTCCTTTAAAACTCCCAAATAGAAATGTCTTAATTCAAAGAAAGCCATTCCAGTGTCTTGAGGCTGAAATTATGGATTAAAGATTATGCTCTGTGCATTTGTTCCCATGTATCTTTGAAAACACTTTAAAAATAATCTTATATTAAATAAATACTTCTGCTCCTCTTAGAAAAAAAAATTTAACTCCCTTAGGATTAAAGGACAGTTTTAGTCTTATATTTACTTGCTTAAAATGCAACTTTAAAATATACGTGTCATTGTAGTTGTGGCTGTGGGAATTCCAAAACCATAGGAAGAAATGCTTGGTGAATTCATTTGCATACCAATACCCAGAATGCTTTTCCAGCTCACTGCTATTTAATCAAAATCAGCTGGTGTCAGAGCTCTGGGAACAAACTGAACCATTTTGACATGCTTCTCTGTGCATGTACTGAGTTCTTTTTCTGCACCAAGTACACAGTGGAAACTCCAAATTTGATCACCACTGTGAATTTTTTATAGACTTGACATTTTTTTGATCTCCGTTTTCTTTACAACTTTCTTTTAACCCTTCCTATGAAACACTACTCTATTATTGCAATAAAATTCTAATTGATAAGTGGGTCCAGGACTAATTACTTGGAATGTAAGTTAACTTGAATAACTTGTGACTCAGAACATGAGTAGGAGATTGGGAGAACATATTCTTCCACTAAAAAAAGTCAAGTTGGAGAGAGTGGTGTGAATTTGGGGAGATCTACAGGTTTGGTGGCTGGAAGTTGCTGAGGTCTCATGCAAGTCAAGGATACAGTGGATCTATTTTAAATTATGTTCAAATGGTACTGGTCAGAGGTAAGCGCTAGTGAGGTGGAAGGTGTGAGTTTTCTGGAGTATGTGTCAGAAGGAAATCAATTATGGCTATTTGATGATATTAAGAATTATGTATTATGGCATGGTGACAACATTGTGGATATGGTTTTTTAAGGGTCATTTTTTAGAGATATCTATGAAAATGTTTATAGGTTAAATGATATGATATCCGGGATTTGTTTTAAAATAACATGGGAGAAATGAATGGTGGTACAGATGAAATAAAATTGCCATGTGTTGATAATTTTTGGATCTGGACAATGGATATATGGGGGTTTATTATACTGACTCTGTTTACTCTTGTGTCCATTGAAAATGTTCTGCAATAAAATATTTTTAAAAGGAAAGGTGAAGAAATAAGTCACACAGGACCTGAACATTTGAATTTACTCTACATTTTCTTTCCAAAAACGTTGTGATTTATGTCCTTAGGTATTTTATCACATACATCTGTGTGAAAGTTATTTCCTCAATTAATAAATAAGAAAAAGGAAGCTGTGTAAACTTCTCTTCATTTATGTCCCCCTCCCAGCTATTCCAGAACTTATTCTATCTCTCCTGGATCTGTGATCATGTTCTCTCTTCTAGATCCTATTCAGTGGTATTAAAAGAGTCTCTTTCATCTTATAAAATTATCTTGGTCTTCACATCCTCTTCTTATCACTCTCTCTCTTCTTTTATAAGATTCTTCAAAGGATCATCTATACATTCCCTATTACTTTCTTATCCTATCAGTCATTCTTTTAAAAAATTAGTGAAAAAATATACCATGGACTCAAAGAAGCAAAGGACAATTAAATGAATATTACCAATAACTTACATTTCTAATGTATCTCTCCTTATTCATATCTCCCTTACGTCATATTATATATAATGCAATAAGATAGACACTATATTGAATTTTTTGTTTTCTCTGTGTTCTTCTTTATTGATTTGCCACTATGTATATATTACTAAACACTATTGTTGACTTTTACCTGCTTGATAACATTTTACACATTGGATCATTCTGTAGTATTCTTCTGTGTTATGCTTTTGAGATTCATCTATGTTGATACGTGTAGCTACAGTTCATTTATTTTTACAAATCCATTGTATTGTGCTCTGTCATATTTTTGTACCACAGTATATTTATCTATTTTATTACTGATAGACATTTACTTCCAGGTTTTGTGCTTTTAAAAAATAATACTGTGTGTGTGCATGTTTTAGTGTATTTACACATGGTGTGCATGTGTACGAATTCCTCTAGGGCATTTTTGGGTCACGGAACATGGGTATCTTTGACTTCTCTAGGTGAAGGCAAGTTGTTTCCAAGGTGTGCAACATAACCAGCAGTGTATAAGTGTTCCTGTGGTTTCATGTTATTGTATTGTCAGTACTCAATGTTGTCAAAATGGAATATTTTTGTTAATCTGGTGTGCTGGTATGTGAAATAATAACATAGAATTTCCTTGATCACTAAGAAGGTTGAGCAGCTTTTCCTATGTTTTGTTGGCCAATCAAATTTCCTACAGTGTGAATCACCTCTTCAAGATATTTGACAATTTCTATTTAGTTTTTTATTCTTATATCACAGAATCCTAGGAGTTCTGGTCGCTCTCCAAAACATCCAGTTATAGCTGCTACTGATGTCATGCCCACAAAGTTGCTCTTGTTGAGGTCTTTACTGATCTCAATGTTAACAAATCCAATGGACAATTTTTAGTCTCCATTTTACTTGAATTTTTGATTTCTCAGTTGCATTTAGAAACTCCTTTTTTCCTGACATTATACTCTCCTGATTTTTTTTCTTACTCTGGCTTTCCTCAGTCTCTTCCTGCTTCTTTTCTACTCTTTATTTTTTAATCCAATCTCAGTTAACTAGTGTTCTTCAGAGCACCATCCTGAACTTTCTTCTGTTTTCAATATCCACTGTATACCCAGGACTTTTGTATAAATGGCTCCTTCTGCCTAAAATCTAAAATACATTCTCTTCCCTTCCCTCTATAAACTCTCTCTCTCTCTTTATGTCTGTTTTTCTCTTTCTCTTTCCCTCTGCCCTCTCTCTCCCCCACCCGTCCCCTCTTTCTTTCTCTCCTCCACCATCACCACCCAATCCTCACTGATTTTAATACTCATTTAACACTTCCTGTTTCACATTCAGTGAAAATTACCCTGGGAGATCTTCTCCAACTTCTCAGTCCAAATTATATAATCTTTTCACACCCCATGCATTTCTTGTATATCTAGTCATTTGTGCTATTATTTGTTTCTTGACCACACGCCCCACTGGACTCAAAGATTTGTGTGTTGACTCTGCACTTGTTTGTTCACACATGCACCCCCTGGGCTCAACATCATTTCTGATATATAGTAGGATCTTAATAAATATTCTTGAATAAAAGGGTAAGCAGACTCAGGCCTATGACTTTGCATAAGTGTGTGGTGATATCATTTAGCAATAAATGGAATTTAAGAGGGAATAGAGTTTATAGAAGATGAAGAGTTTAGTTTTGGATACGTAATGTTCAAAATGCTTTTGAGGGGGATATTCAAGAAGAGGGACAATAGGATGCTTGATATGTGGATCTGAGACTGAAGAGAGCAGTATCGGTTGGGATTATTGACCCATTAGTTATCAGTATATGGGAGATATGTGGGATAATGAGAAAAGAAATGGTTCGGAGAGTGTATATAGCCTGAAAAAGAGGACCACACACAGATGCAACTGGCAGTGATATGGTCTAATTCAGCACTTTTCTCATTATAGGCAGATTTTCTCAGCTCAGCCCATTAGACCTAAGAGTCACTGAGTTACAGAAGTAAAATATTTAATTCCATAACATTTCTAAACACATATTTCTCACATTTCTATGTAATCAATCCTGAGCAGCCTATTGTCTATGCAATAACAAGATGTATGTCTGTGTGTGTTTATTATTTTTTAAATCATTTCACTTCTCAAAGTTCTCAAGTGGCCTCCCAAAACACTCAGAATAAAATCCAAAGTCTTTATATCATGGCCTATACTGTCTTCTGCCTTCTCCAGGCTCACCTTTGTTCTCCCTATCTCTCTCTTTCTACTTTCTCATCTGCTCTGCCCTCACTGGCCATCTCTGGAGATGCTGTGCTCCCAGCCACGAGTGCCCCCGGCCACAGCTAGGACAGGTTCCGCTCATGTGTTTGCATAGCTTGTTTCCTCCTTTCTTCTTGTTTCTGGTCAACCGTCACCTTAAGAGAATGGCTTCACTTGACTCCTATCTAAAATACCAACCTGAACTGTTATACTCTGTCCTCTTTCTTCTGTGTTCTTTTCATTTCTTCTTTATCAATTTAATTTGTGTTTCTTCCCCATCCCTCTCCCCAACATGATAAGGTTAAGGAGAATGTGAATACTTAGTGTTTGGCTCATTCTCATAACCTCAGTTCT
This sequence comes from Balaenoptera musculus, assembly GCF_009873245.2. Taxonomy (NCBI): domain Eukaryota; kingdom Metazoa; phylum Chordata; class Mammalia; order Artiodactyla; family Balaenopteridae; genus Balaenoptera; species Balaenoptera musculus. The sequence continues at coordinate 72,591,160 of NC_045787.1, forward strand.
AGAACAGTGTTTAGCACTTAAAAGCCACTCAATAAATGCTTGATAAATGAATGAATGAATGTCAAAAAATACAGCAGAAAATGCAGAAGAGGTATGGCGTGGTGGTTAAGTGCAGGGATTCTGAAGTCCATCTGTTTGTGTGACTCCATCATTCACTAGTTGCGAAAATGACTTCATCTCTCAGTACCTCATTTATCTTATATTTAAAATGAGGATCACCATTCCACTTACCTTATAGTGTTGCCATGAGGATTAAAAAAGATATTACACAGAAAACCCTGTTCCAATGCCTGGTACATAGTAAGCACTCAATCAACATTTAAACCTTATTAATATTAGCAGCCCAAATCAATGCACTTTATGAATTCCACGATTTATTTAGGAACTATTTACTGAGTACCATTACATGTTAGATATTTTTCTGGAGATTGGGGTCACAGTGATTAATAGGATAGAGATATAACTTAAAAACTATTTCTTGAGACCAGAGTTTAAAAATATGTTTATCATTTAAATAATTTTGAATCAACCTGAAATTTATTATCAAGTATCCAACATTCAAAGACACTTTTGAAGAATAGCATTTTTTCCTTTTTCCTTTCCATATCTGTAAATAGCAATTCAAATTTCCACCAGGGCTTGGCAAATTGATATTTACTAAAACCCTCTAACTCTGGAAAAATTCTCCCCTCAACTCATATGCTATTGATCCTCAACTCAATGAAGAGAAACATAAAAATCTTCTAATAATTATACTCCTATTCCAAAATCTGGTTTACAAGCATAGGAACTAGTCAATGATAGATTCAAGATACTGCCCCTTTTTCATTTATCTTACTTTAAATGTTATTCATCTTTGAATTTTGTTCTTGTGAATTGAGGAAGCAGTGAGTAAGTGTGGTTTATGGCTTAAAATAACTTGTATAAAAGTTTTCAAAAACTCTTCATGCTCCTCCAGCCCCACTCCAAGTATTTGTTCAGGTAAACACCAGTTAACACTTCTTGGAGACCAAGTATTCTTTTTTTTTTAATTAATTTAATTTAATTTAATTTATTTTTGGCTGTGTTGGGTCTTTGTTGCTGTGCGCGGGCTTTATCTAGTTGCGGTGAGCGGGGGCTACTCTTCGTTGTGGTGTGTGGGCTTCTCCTTGCAGTGGCTTCTCTTGTTGCGGAGCACGGGCTCTAGGCGCACGGGCTTCAGTAGTTGTGGCATGTGGGCTCAGCAGTTGTGGCTCACGGGCTCCAGAGCGCAGGCTCCGTAGTTGTGGCGCACGGGCTTAGTTGCTCCGTGGCATGTGGGATCTTCCTGGACCAGGGATTGAACCCGTGTTCCCTGCATTGGCAGGCGGATTCTTATCCACTGTGCCACCAGGGAAGTCCCCCAAGTATTCTTAAGCACGATCCTTTTTTGGTTTTCTTTCTAAACTCCTTTAAAGTTACTATGCTACGTCGCCTACTCCCTTGCTCATCACCTCGTGAGTTGTGTTTGTTGGTTGGTTCCTGAATGATATTTTCTGTGCTCAACAGCATATCATTGAATCCTAATTTCCTCAGTGTTGAAAAAATAAAATAAAATTAGTTTTTAAAAAGCAAGCTAAAGGCCTATCTTCAAACCAGTTCTGATATGTTTTCCAGGAAATTAACAATACATCTGGTCTTATGAGTAGTTGTTACATTTAAGCATCATTAAATAGTTTTCTCTTCTCACACCATTCCTCGAAACTAAAACAGCTCCACCAATTGTTAGTCAGAGTCTAAAATGCACATATGAGTATAATTCCTTTGGGTCCTGAATATTTTTTGGTCTTTTAAAGTGCCGTGTTTAAATAAAAGTTATCGTGAAGGAGTGTAACTTCAATCTTCATTACGCTATTACTCTGCTAACTTCAGAAATATGATTTGGGTGCCTGGAGAGGTGGGGGATAGTGTCTGGGTGTTTAGGATAGTGTCTGGGTGCTTAGGGGGATAGTGTTTGGGTGCCTGGAGAGGTGGGGGACAGTGTCTGGGTGCTTAGGGAGGGGGCATTGTCAAAGAGGGGAGAGACATTGCAATAGGGACCTATGAGAATACCAAAGACCGAGTCACGTATTTTACACTTTTCCCTCTAAACTTCCATAAGAAGAAAAGATTTAGATCTGTGAGTAGTCTAATAAAATATGGTTATAATACTAAAATTTAAGAATAAAAAGTATTTTTGAATTAATTAGGTTTTCGTTGCTAAGTACTATTTACCAGTGCACCTCTGTTAAGTGGCTGCAACAAACCAGGTTCCATACCAGATGAAAAAGGCAAACTCCTCCTAGTCAAGAAGCTTATAATCCTGTGCTGAACAAAGCAAGTAAGCAGTCCTTTAACAGACACTCTAAAAGAAACCAAAGAGGTATCAGAGAGAACTTTCAGCTCTATCTTGAAGGTTGCTCAAGAATTTGGGAGAAAAAGAAGGACATTGCAGCAAGAAGGACACATGTGCCCACCATAAGGCGTGATGGGTGCACTAAGTTGTCTAGTAAGGTAGCATGAGAAAGATGAGTAAGAGTGCTGAGAAATATGACAAGAGAGGCAGGGGCTTTGAAAAGCATGGTTAAGAGCATGACTTCATCTTGTAGATGTTTTTGTTTTTGTTTTTTAATTTTTATTGGAGTATAGTTGATTTACAATGTTGTGTGAGTTTCAGGTGCACAGCAAAGTGAATCAGTTATACATATACATATATCCACTCTTTTTAAAAATTATTTTCCCATATAGGTCATTACAGACTATTGACTAGAGTTCTCTATGCTATACAGTAGGTTCTTATTAGTTGTCTATTTTATATATAGTAGTGTGTATGTGTCAATCCCAATCTCCCAATTTATCCGTCCTCCCTTTTATCCCTGCTAATCATAGATTTGTTTTCTACATCTGTGACTCTACTTCTGTTATGTAACTAAGTTCATTTGTACCTGTTTTTTAAATTCCACATATAAGCGATATCATATGATATTTCTCTTTCTCTGTCTTACTTCACTCAGTATGACAATCTCTAGGTCCATCCATGTTGCTGCAAGTTGCATTATTTTGTTCTTTTTTATGGCTGAGTAACATTCCATTGCATATATGTACCACATCTTCTGTATCCATTCCTCTGTTGATGGACATTTAGGTTGCTTCCAAGTCCTGGCTATTGTAAGTAGTGCTGCAGTGGACATTGGGGTGCATGTATCTTTTCAAATTATGGTTTCCTCCTGGTATATGCCTAGGAGAGAGATTGCTGGGTCATATGGTAGTTCTATTTTTAGTTTCTTAAGGAACCTCCATACTGTTCTCCATGGTGGCTTTACCAATTTACATACCCACTAGCAGTGTAGGAGGGTTCCCTTTTCTCCACACCCTCTCCAGCATTTATTGTTTGTAGATTTTTTGATGATGGCCATTCTGACCAGTGTGAGGTGATACCTCATTGTAGTTTTGACTTGCATTTCTCTAATAGTTAGTGAAAAGATGCTCAACATCCTGTAGATTGTAGAAACCATGCCAGTTTTAGAAAGATAATTCCAGGTGCATTTTGAAAGAGTTTCTAGTCAGAATGATATGGCTTTAATGAAGGCCATAATGATGAAATCAAGGGAAACTGGTTAAGGTGGTGCTCATCAGAAATTTTAGAAGACAAGAGGAATTTGCAGGTTGGTTTAGGTAACTGACTGGATGGAGAATGGAAGGAAGGGAGAAGCAGTTTCTGACTTGGACAGCTAGTTCAAGGGTAGCACCATTTTGATAGAGCATATGGAGAGAGAAAATGTAAGAGTCAAAGGATTTGTAACTTGAGCACATTTAACTAAGGTTAACAGGATGTATGGATAAAAATGCATAATGAGAAGTTAAAAACAGATTTATAGCTCTATAAAAATATCTGTCAAGATCCAGATTATTTGAAGTTGTCAAGAATAGGAATGAGATTACACAGAGAGTGAGTCATGTGAGACTAGAATGAACTAAGAAGAGAGCACAGGAGGAACATCAAAATTTAAGACCCTTATAGATAAGGCAGAGCTCCAAAAGGAGGACAAATAGTGTTGTCAGAAAATAAGTAGAGAAACAAAAGAATTTTGAATTATCAAAGGGAAGAAAAACTTTCAAAGCTGTGGGAATGGTCAATAGTGCCAAAGGCATGTTTGGGATCAAAGAAAATGAGAACTTAAATGTGACCCTTGGCTTTGATGATTAAGGAGGTGGTTACTTATCTTAACAAAAGCAACTTTAGTGAATAGGAATCAAATGCTAGTGGTTAAGAAGTGACTGGGAATTATGGAAGTTGAACAGCAGATGTATATTATTCCTTTAGAAGCTTGACTCTAAAGAAACAAGAAATAAAAAAGAAAAGGTCTGATGTAAAGAGTGGGTAAACAAGAAATATATATATTTTTAATCTTACTTCTTTTTCTTTTTCAGTGGAAGATGAGTGAGGTAGAAGTGTATCCCTCAGAATAAACGTGGTCCTTGATATTAAACGCTTTATGAAAAACTCCTTATTTCTTTTCTATTATGATGTTGATCAGTAAAAAATTAAGCACTCAGCAGTACCACTGATCTAGATAAGAGGAAAAGGTCTATTTTTGAATAGGAATAGGGCTATTTTTTTTTCCCTGGAGGCGGCATGGGATGAGGTTATAATGTTTTAGGAGTAAATCATTTTTTGTTTTAAAGGTAAGAGGCAGGAAGTTGAGGAAATAAATTCCAGATGATCTTGTTTTTCAAAATAAGAGGCAACTATACATTGGGAGTAAGTAGGTAAAAGTTTAATACTGGTTTCCAAGGAATAATAAAACTTTGGACAAATACTCTAGAAATGAAAAAGGGTACTAGTAAAATGCATTTAAAATTACTTATCAACCTAGAGGGCATTGTTAAAATCAGAAGCTATATATTTGTAAATGTACCAAATGACATGCTTCCGTGAGTTTTTTCTAGCACTGCTCAGTACGTATGTAGAAATGTAGAGAGTGGCTGACTGGGCTTATCCAGGGCTAAATACTTGTAGCACAGGGACACAGGAAGTATGATCCTAAAGGTCTTGAGATGCTAGCAAGAGAGAAACTTAAGACACTGTCCAAGGATTCTAGGCTGGATAAGAAGGAAGGTAAAGCCAGGAGAAAACCCATTTAGAGACTTGGAAAACGACAAGGGTAGTGCCTGATATTCCTGGAAGTGTAGGTACTTCAGATAAAGAGGGAAAGTAGTCAAGCACTTTTTTCAAATGTATTGGTAACTGCATACTTCAGATCTATTGTAAGGGCTGCTTGGTTGAGAGAAGTAACAGTGAAAAAAAAATGACCTTGAAGAAATAGGAAAATGATCTAACAAAACAATCGGGATGAGTTTCAGTTGATATAAGTGCAAAGTAGCATCCTTAGTGACAAAAACTTAATGATACAAGTACAGAGTAGAGAAATAGACAAAGATGAGTGGAAAAGAATAGATATGGGTAATATCTAAACCAAGGTCCATGTATTTAAGACAGTTAAGGGGAGGAAACAACCTAGATTCTTTTCTTTTAAGCAGTTTCAGAAATTTGAGGATTTAGGGAAATTTTGAGATTTTTTTTTGAAAAAGCAGTTGGATATGAGCAGCAAGAAGTGAAAGTAAAATTTTTTTAATTGCCAGAAAGAAATAAAATCTCTGGAGCTTTCTCTTATCTCTACCCATATTACAAACAACAGCCTTTCAGGAACACTGTGTCAAGAAATCATTTGTTGTATAGATAGATGTATTTATTTCAGGCAGAACACCAGGAATCCATATCATGTTCTTGGTATAGTTTAGACTGTGACTTTTTTTTCTTTAAGGGTACTAGGAAGAAAATAAGATTTCTCCAGAAAAAGATGATTATATACAAAGCAAGAGTTAGCTAGTTTGTTCTTTAATGTAGTAGAATTTACAATAATGCAATACATTGAATGGGGTAATAATAAATGATTCATGAGTGGATCAAATGATGGGTCTCATATTTGATGTGCATGCAGTCTTATCCTAGGCCACTGAGCCAGACTTTCAGATGGGCCTTTACCTTTCACTCTTCTCCTGGGCCAGAGCGCTCGTCAAGCAATGCTCTCTGGACAGCTGGCTGTGCCGTGAACCATCTGGAGTTCCTACTCCCTCGTGATGCCCATTACAAAAAAGTTTCAAGTCCTCAACTTCACCTTTAGGGAATCTATATATCATTTAATGAGACATCCAGCAGCACATTTGTAGGATGATGTTGGCCATAAAAAAGTGTTTGGGAGAGTTCTAGCAGTTTTATTTTAAAAGAAATTACAACCATATCAAAACTATTGATATTAGGAGAGGTCCACCTTCCCAAGGAGCAAACAGCTAACACAAATTGAGCAATTACTATGTGCTGCCAGGTACTGTGCTAAGTGCCTCAAAGTCATTATTTCACCACCTTAGGAAGTAAATTTGCAAATTAAGAATCTGAGTTTGTATAGGTTAAGTGACTTCCCCAATAAATGGAAAGCAGGGCTATAAACTCAGAACAATTTGGGTGTATGTGTTTCTTTAAGCTTTGTTCATTGAGGACCTGCTGGGTTTAGGATATCATTTTGTATATAGGAAATAAGAAGATATATAAGCCATATATCTTCCAATCAAGACTTTACTAGGCCAGATGAATATGTAGACAACTTTCTATAAGATAACATAAGTTCTAAAGTAGAATCATGTATACAGTTCTTTGGGGGGCAGATAGGAAAGCAAACATTTTTTCCTAAGGAGAGAAAAATTTCACAGTGGAGGTGAATTTTGAACTGGAATATAATGTATGATTAGATTCCACTAAAGGAACTTTGCATATGCTGGAATAATTTAGCTTGAACATTTTGCTCTCCACAACTTGAGAAAATTTATAAAGTATTATTTCAAAAAAAATCTCTAGTGCTGCCTCATGCTTTTGGGACTGATGGTAGAAATCAAGGAAGAAGAGAGAAATCCAGAAGTAGGTTTATGTCAAATAAAGACAAAAGCAAAAGAAGGGTTATGAATGATTTTAGAAGGGACTGGAAAAAAGAAAGACAGAAATGGAAGAGGAAAGAGGGCATCAGAGAACTGTAGGTGAAATAAAAGAGGGAAGAGTCACAGTAAAGGAGACCAAGGAGAGATTGAGTGAGAAGGCAAGAGAAATTTTAAAAGATCTGATTGCAATGTTATCTATATTTTAGGGCATTATAGTAAAATATAATAATATAATTTCCATGAAAAACTTTCTCATAAAAAATTGAAAATATTTGTTGAAAGTAGCAAAAATCAAAATGCCCTGAATGTGTATTTCACAACCACATCTTCAAATACAGCAGATAAAGTCAAAGAGAATCTTAAGTCGTAGCTTTCAAGTATCTTATTTTCTTGCTATGCATCTGAGCCATATTTTAAGTCCATCTTCTGAAAATAAAATTTTAACTTTTCATGGCAAATAAATGGCTTTGTTTTACTTATTTTCAAGAAGGTAGTCAATTCATATGTGCTTTTTTAAAGTATGATTTTTCCTTAAAAATCTTGATGTTCTAACTCTTACAAATCTATGGATTGATGTGCTTTCAGAAAACAGAGGACATCTTCAAGGAAGTGGTTATACAAGGCTTTGGTGCTTTGTGAAAATTCCATTTCTCTTTCTATAGAAATGTTTGCATTTCAATTCCACTCCCACCCACTGTTTTTTTGTTGTTGTTAATGCTGTCCTGATGTCTTTCAAGTCACACGTGTGTTTGTGTGCATGTGTTTATGGCTTATGTTGTTGTTGTTATTGTTCTAATAGAAAGACTTTGGGGTGTGGTAGACTTCTCTGACTCTCTGGCTATAAACTCTTGCAACACATAACAAACAGCCGATCAGAGAAATGGCAAACATTGTCTGTATTCTCTGTGCACTTGGCAGGGATTTTTCATATTGTATATTATTGGCTTTGCTGTGTGATAGCACAACAGAGCCTTTGTAATGCTCTCCGCAGAGCTATTTATATACTGCGACTCTGTTAAGTATCCTTCCCTCTGCTGGGGTTCTTCCACAGACTCAAAGAGAAAGCGATTTGCCCAAATAAAGAAGTACGGATTGGCATTGCTCAGAGCACAGGATGCTGCAAAGGCAAAATAAGTCTTTATATAGCTCACATTAAGTAGTATTATTTTCAGTTGGATGGCAAAATGAAGGTTAGCCCGAAATGAAGTAAAAAGATATTTCTTTCTAGCAGTCAAGATAATTAGAATCAGGTTGGCATGCACCTGTGTTTGATGCACTAAATATGTTGTGTCAAAGGGCCCCAGACACCGGGGTCACCTAACTTTCAGTGATTTCCTTCAACAACTGTTGGTATCAAAATTGTAAAAGATGAATGTCAAAAGGCGTCCTGTCACCTGTGGTCACTTTTTGAAATGGATTACTGAAAATCTAAATGACTCGGCTATAGGCACTACCCAGTAAGGAGAATAAATGTAAAATCCAATAACAAAAAAGAAGGAATGAATGTTATTTTATTTTCAAGTTATCCCATTCAGACTAGTCACTAACAATCTGAAACTGATAGTTAGGTTACCTGGGAAGATCCAGTTAATATTTTCCTTCATATCATATTTAGGTTGATACTGGATCGTATAGATTTGAAGCTTTACTTTCTTCTCAAAACTAACCTGAAACATTTATGTTTTCCTGAATTTGTTTAAAATTATGCTCATACCATTATGCTTGTACTTTTATAAGGACACCTGGTTGAGATAGAATTCTAGCATTAGCTGGACATAGGACCCGTTCTCTGTTATCAAATTCAAGCAGGGAGGGCTTGCCTGCAATCTGACATTTGTATTCATATTCAAAGATCTGATATTTGGATTCACTCATATTCAGTCATGACATGTTCAACAGCATGACTTTAAAAATAGCATAAAATGCGTAAAAATAATAAGGGAAAGAGATACTAGCAGAATGTGATGCTCCAGTTAATGTCACACTAACCCAAGGATATGGGAAATGTCTATTTTCAGTGGTTAAGGCAGACCACAGATTTGTGTGCAATTCTAGGAAAAAATGATTATGTAAAAAAGTGATGATCTTTTATTTGCTATTTGTCCACTTCTTGGTTAACTGTATAAAAGATCAGAGAGATGCAGGCAGAGTAACTTTCTGGTCTTTACTGGCACAATGAGGTAAATTCCAGAAGGGAATAAGGGAAACAGAAAAATTACTTTCAATTTTTAAAAATAAGGTTTTTCATGTACTTGCTTAATGAATGACGTTATTTTGATAAAAAAGACAAGGTACTTGTATTCTTTTTCCAGTATAGTTCTATAACTATTCCCTGTTTGGGGGATTTTAAAAACAATCTCCTGCAACAGCTATATATCCAGGTAGTAGCTGACTTGTTTTCTCTGTGTAAGATATGATATAATTTGATTACAAAAATTTAGTTAGATTTATTATAGAATAAAAATAGTTTAATAAATTATGCTATATGAAAACTCATTGAGATAGTAAAAAAAATGAAGGATTAAATGATCTGTATTTCAAATTTTATGGGTGTGACAAAATACTTATGGTAACAAAATTGTATTGAGTAAGAAGAAGCTGACCGAACTTGAAATACAGAGGATTTAGCTAGGGAAAAGGCTATACTTAAAATTAGATTCCTCAAGAGGGTGCAGAATTTTTTTTCCCTGAAAAATAACTATGCTAAATCTTTAAAAGTATGGCATGGCCTTTGAAAATGCCATTAGCTCTGCCAAATAGAGTATATAGAGCTTGGCTATCCTTGAATGACTTTTCCGAGTAGAAATTCAGGCAGAGAAATGCCTAAAACAGTTTTTCCCAATAGTACATCTTGTGAAATAGTAGGCCATTTAAATATTTGGGAAAAATGGAATGGATTCTTCTGTCAAATACTTATGGGATACTTTGCATGTTATAACACTTTCTCAAATTACAAAAGTATATTAACCTATCAAACCCTCTGAGAAGTTCTACAATCAAGAAAACTGTTTACCCTTGTTTGACACAGCATTTTAAAATGTATTTGACTGTGGCATCCCTTTATTACACAGTACCCAGGGAAACTAGCATATCAGATAATACAATTTTGGCATATCAACTGACAGTGGAAAAAAGTAAGTACATTTTAAAATTAAACTGGCCTACAAGGTATTAAGTAATGTACAATATCATCCTATTTAATATTCACTGCAAAGCTAACTGGTAGGTGTTATCTTCATTTTGAAGGTGAGGAAACTCAGGTTCAGAGAAGTTTAGTTACCTGCTTTGGTGACAGAAACCATATGAGCAACTGGGCCAGAATTCAAACCCAGGTCTATGTGATTTCAAACCTCATGATTTATCCTCTTCTCTCTTATCTCTTGAAAATGTTTTGCTACGCAGTTAAGCCCACTACCTAATTTCTCTTCTTCTCTGGGGATCAGAAATGGAATGACTGAATAAATGACTATTTCAAACAGTAAGCTAGTAGTCAGTGATCGCTTATTTATTACTGAGTTGCTATCAGAATCACGCTGTTGGTTTTTGACAGAACTTACTCCTCAAGATACACAAAACAATACGTAAATGACAATAAAAAAACTGTGTTTGTTAGGAGCCCAGATGAATAGAGCAGAAACTAAGGAATTTAACTCCTTCCAGCAGGGTGAGCTACACGTGATCCTCACTTTCCTTCTGCTGGTTTAGATCACATGGGCCATTATCATAGTCAACCCCCTTACATCTTTTCTATTGCTTATCTCTACATCTGTATCGGCTTAGCAAATCCTCAGCTCATTTTATAAATAACTCTCTACTTACTCCATGAACCTGCAGGAAGAGCTGAAAGAGACTAGAGAAAAATACCTACAAGGTGACTGGTCTCCATTCCTCAGTGCAACTCCATTTCCCACGCTCCTCCCCTGTGCTTGACTACTATTTCACATTTTCTTTTTTCCCCTTAAACTTATTATAGCAGGTCCATATCATCGCACTCTGTGGATGACCTTGCTACCTATTTCACAGTGAAAACAGAAGCGGGGAAGAATCAGAAGAGAACTTCCAACAGGTTCCCATGCCTACTAATGCATTTGCATATGTAGTATTTGTGTTCTACCTTCCCTTGATTATCATGGAATAAGTTTATCCTTATTTCTGTAACCAACCACTTTCCTTTACAGTAAAGTTCCTCAAAAATTGCATATGTATTTATTACCAAGAATTTCCCTCTCAAACTCTGTCAAACCCATTCCAATCAGGATTTTGCTCCTATCAATCCACTGAAACAGCTGTTGTCATAGGCAACAGTCACCTCCATGTTGCAAAATGTAATGATCATTTTTCAGCTTGACTTTGCAGTAGCATTTATGACATAATTAATCACCCTCTTCTTTTTGAAAGTTTTTCCAGTTAGGTTCCAAGACACCATTCTCTCAGTTGCCCTGCCTAATGGCTGCTTCTTTTAGTCTCCTTGGTTGGTTCCAGAGAGCCATAAGATCACTGGACCACTTCTTATTTATTCAACTTTCACTGCCTGGGTGAGCTCATCTAGTCTACTAACTTTAAATACCATCTATTTGTTGATGAGTCTCATATAAATCTTTCCTAGACCCCTTTTTCTCTAAGTCTACACACTGATATTTAATAGACAATTCAAATTCAAAGTGTCAAAACAGAAATCCTGAAACTCTCTATTATACTTCCTCCTTCTGCAGTCTGCCCCATCTCAGTAAATAGCAACTCCATTTTTTCATATATTGTTGCTGGTTCAGGACAGACATTTCATCATGTAGGACAGCAGTTCAACGGCCCAAGGCATTGTCTACCTATTGACACCATTGCATTTGCTAGACCATCTTTCAGTTCTATAAGTTCATCTATTTCTGTAACTGATATGGTAAGAACAACGAAACTTGTAGGCATCAGACCTTTACCTACTTCCTTAATTATAAAGTAGATTCCCTGATGATGATGAATGAGACATCCAGTAAGAAACCAGATGATTTTGCTGGCAGAAACATGGTAGGTAGAGAAGAAAAGTCCAAATCCAGAAAAAGTGAGCCGAGTCTCTGCTGGAAATAGTTTAGTGTAATGAGCAAACCATCAAGTGGATGCTTGATTTTAGGGATATATTGTTGGTTTTAGATTGATCTATCATGTTGGCATCCTGACACTTAGCAGGGTAGTAGCCATATCAATTTGGGTGAAGGGGAGTTCATTTAATTTGGCTCATATCTAGCCTCTGTCTTTGCCATACTAGCACTTTGTTTGTTAGCCCATTTTTTTTTTTTAACATCTTTATTGGAGTATAATTGCTTTACAATGGTGTGTTAGTTTCTGCTTTATAACAAAGTGAATCAGTTATACATGTACATATGTTCCCATATCTCTTCCCTCTTGCATCTCCCTCCCTCCCACCCTCCCTATCCCACTCCTCTAGGTGGTCACAAACCACCGAGCTGATCTCCCTGTGCTATGCGGCTGCTTCCCACTAGCTATCTATTTTACATTTGGTAGTGTGTATATGTCCATGCCACTCTCTCACTTTGTCACAGCTTACCCTTCCCCCTCCCCATATCCTCAAGTCCATTCTCTAGTAGGTCTGTGTCTTTATTCCCGTCTTACCCCTAGGTTCTTCATGACCATTTTTTTTTTTTTCTTAGATTCCATATATATGTGTTAGCATACAGTATTTGTTTTTCTCTTTCTGACTTACTTCACTCTGTATGACAGACTCTAGGTCCATCCACCTCACTACAAATATCTCAATTTCATTTCTTTTTATGCGTTAGCCCATTTTGAAAGTACTGGCTTAAGCGGGATACTGGGAAAAAGAGGCTAAATGGCATTCACAAAAAGTAGTATCTTGTTTGCCTGATTATTGAGAACCTCTGTGGCAATGGAGGTGAGCATTCAAGGATACAAACATCTTTCCACTCTGAAACTATTTCAATAGGTCTACCCAGATACCTTCTCTTAAACAAGTTTGTTATTAATCTTCAGATATTTTGAATCTCTGACCAACTGACTAGAGCTTAGCCACTATCCATGTATTGTATATCCATGTATTGTGTAAAATCAGACTATTTATCCTTCCAGGTAAAGAGGACAAGGAGATGTGTCATACAAAGTTCTACCCTATAGAAGATTTTCTTTTCTATTCTTCCTGGCTTGTTCTTAGGGTACACTCTAGTTTGGGCTAGCATATGGTACAAAGCCAGTTATAAACCAAATTCAGATTTTTCCTCCTCAGGTAACTAATCATAGTTATCAATCCATAAGTGGGGATTAAGAAATTGATAGAAGCATGGCAAGAATTGTCACGTTGAGAGTGTAAGTCAAGTTTTCCTGAAACTTGCACATTCAGGCACCTCTGGCCTTTACAATAAGTAAAACTTTCACTTGACAATCAATGGATGTTGGGTACATCTGTGAGTTTATGGCTTTAACACTAATCAGGTCCGGGCATATGTTATCTGTTGTTTAACAGTGAAAGGTATGAAAAGTCAAGAGTTATTTCTCAAAAAGAAAACAGCTATTTGCAGAAGAAGACATAATTTTGCTATAAACCCTAAAAGATATTGTGATTATCTTTTGTGTATAATAAGCGCCAGATGGCAGCCCAACCCACCACAGGTATGGGGGTACCAATAGACCCACTGGTTCAAAGGACCAAATGACAGAAACGTTTGTATTGAACCTGGAACATTTGAAGAGCCTGTTCTTGTTCTGAGTTTTACACAAAGCTGGCAATATTTGGGGCATTCAGAAACTGGGATAGAAAAGCCCGTATCAATGTGGTATGTGCGTGCATTTCTGATATAACACTTACTCTGAAAACACAAATTTCAATTGATATGTTGGGGGACAGTTTGAGCATAATGAAAATTTCATGTTTCTTTAATTATGATTGTGAGAAAGACTAGGTGAATGCAGAAAACTACTCAACTGACCTGAGCCATTTAGGAATACACAAAACACACCCACCTACCCACCCACAAACAAACTTCTACATCTACCAGATACCTGAGTTCACTGTGCGTATTATGAGTCACAGCCATCCACATCTGGTGTTACAGTGTTCTATCCTGCTTCAGATAATCGTCCTCCCGCCACTGCCCACTAACTCACATGCTGTATCCCTACCCTCACTCATGAGCAAACTTCAGGTGTTTGTCAAGGTAAAGTACCATATTTATTGAAATATTTATAAATTTCTTAATCACTTGATGTGTAAAACTGTGCTATTATATTTGTTAGGTTTTAAAATTTTTAAGTGTGTCACTGATGAAGTTGTGCCCCTAGCCCCATTTCCCCCAAAAGTCAAGTGATTTTATTGTATAATTTTGCATAGCATGGCAATTTTTAGGAACACATATGCCATGTTAGATCAGAACTGACTGTACAACACAATGTGGGAGAGAGATTCCCACAAACAGGAAGATAAGTCAGATACTTAGAGGCCAAGAAATGGCAGTTTTCTACAGAAAATGAAGTGATAAGGACTGAGAACTGAAGCAAGAGAGAGGGTGCAGTATCAATGTATTGAGTATTTGTTATATTCTAGACATTATGTTAGTATTTTAAAATTCAGTATTTCATGGGAGAATGCTCATGGTAATGTCAGAATGATAGAATAAACATCATATGACACAGAAAGGAGTAGGAATGACTGCAGAGGAGACAGTTTTAATTATAGACTCTTAGAGATACTAGAGTCATCTGGTCCTTATAAGACAGTTGGACTCTGCCGATAGTATGGCTTCTTTGACAAGGATGAAATAATAGGCAAATAAATGCATAAATATAAGATCCTCAGGCCTTCTCCCTTCAAGCAGTTTAAAATTTATTGTAAGAGTTAAAACATGTTCATAAAACAGTACTAGTAGGTGATATGTTATCAATGCCAAATGTGTGCCATGAATTCTTTAGAGTCCCAACCATGACAGAAGGCTTTTTGGAGCAAGTGTTGATTTTACTATTTCTAAAAAAAAAAAAAAAAAAGCAGTTTGGGGATAGAGAAGAGGGAGAGGTCATTCTCACAGGAAGGAAAAATAGGGGCAAAGGAAGGGGGTAGAATATGTCCGACATATTAGAAAATAGTTTCAAGAAGAAGGAAATACAAAGATAAGAGAAAGAAGGAGAGAAATAAACCAAAGACACCCGGCAAGACAAATTAATGGTGTGCTTAGAAAAGTGTTTTCAGTGGAATAGGGAGGATGCAAGTCAAATCAGCTAATCAGGATGAGGATGGTGAGAGAATAGAAGCATTGGGGTGTAGAACATTTAGTTTATGAAGTTTGATGGAAAAGTTACTGCAGTAGATTAAGGATTCAGAATGTTCAAACAGTTATTCAAGAGAGGTATGTGTGTGCTTGAAGACAGACTTGAAAAGTGTGTAAAAGTCTTAAATCAATATATATTTTTGACCTAAGGATAAACTGTACTTATGGGTCAGAAGTATTTCTTTTGTCTTTGAATTATTTTTTGTTTCCTTTTCTATTTTTGTTTATTTATAGACTTTTATTTCCTCTATTATCTCATTCATAAAGTAAAAAGTATATTTTTTTTACCACAAATCCGTAACATTTCAATTCTAATTGAAATTATGAATATTCTTATAGTTTTCCACTTAAAATTTAATTTGTAAATATTCCTTCTACCCAAATCACCTTAATTTAGAAGCATTTTAATCAATTTTATCATATTCAATTTTGTTCCAAAGAAACCCTTTTCTTTTTGATATAAGAATCTAGAACATGGTTTAGTTAAAAGGAATATCTATCAATGAAGATGCCATTAAGTGCTAATCTTCATGTATATCTGGTTACATTTGAATTGTCATTAATATTCTTGAGGAAAATTTAATAGCACATATCAAAATTTTAAAAATAATCGTATCAACTGATCTTGAAACTCAAGTTGAAATAATTTAAGAATACTTTTATAATGAATTTCATTATAGTGCCGTTTTATAATCACAAATAATTAGAAAAACTCCAAAGAGGGAAGTGGTTAAATAAGTCATGGTAAAATAAGTCCATTGATGCAATGGGATGTTAATTAGCAGTTTAAAAATGTTTTCAAATCTATATAATTATATGAGTAGTGCTTAAAGTTCAGAGTATAGTATAGGGAGAAAAAATAAACATATAAATGTATTTTAATATGAGTTTAATGGCTTGGCATTTTTTACATACGTATATATATTAGAAAAATTTATCAAAATTAACCAGTGTTTGTTTTGTTTTGTTTGTTTTTGCTGATTGTGGCTTTAAAGATGATTCAGACTGCCTCTTTGCACCTACGTGCATTTTATAAATTATTTTAAGCATAAATTACTTCTATAATCAGAGAAAATATTTAAAAATATTTTAAAATGATGACACAATAACATCAAAATTACAAGATAGCAAGTTAACTCAGACTCTAACAAAGCTTATACATGGACAAGACAATGTGACATTTTCCACTGTAACCTCAACGTGGGGAGAGTGGCTACGATTAGAAAATAAGCTAACACTTAAGTTTCAGTGTGCAACCTTGGAAGATGCTGATGATACAAACAAAGGAGAAATTGAATTCCTTTTTTGTGAAGGGCATTAGGAGTGTTTTTTAAAATAGGAGTTATGTTTGCTACTGAAGCCCTTTTTTGCCATCAGATACTTTAGTTTTTATAAGGAACATGATTATTCACCTCTGAAAAATTAACTACCATTTGGCTAGTGTGCAAATGCTAAATCAAACACCTGTTTTCAAGACATTCACAGTTGATAGTCTGCTGAATCTAGTCTACCTGATGCTACATTTTGCATTTTGGGGGGAAGTATTACCTCAAGAGGAATCTGCACCTCTCAATGTTGGGAGAACATGGGGGTTTTCCCTTCTTAGAAGGCAACCTCTTATTTTTTAACTTTCTGTAGCTCTTATGTACAACACCCATTTCTCACTTATTTTCTTGTTTTTACCTTGTGTTATTTTCGACTAGAATACATTATGACCACAGGTACTAACAAACAATTTCTCTGGTGATTTTATCCTGGAAATGTCCACCTCTCAGGGGGAAACCTTTGCTTCTATTTGCAAAGTGGTATCCCAGAAGTGTTTTGCCAAGATCTCAGTTTTGATTTCAGAGGAAGAGAGAGAAGTAAAGCAGTATATCTCAGAAATGTTTTGTCAAGATCTCAGCTTTGCTTTCATAGATAGGTAGAATGATAGATAGATTAGATAGACTGATAGATAGATAGATACACAGATAGATAGATGAATGATAGACAGGAAGATCGATCTCTCTGTGTGTGTGTGTATATCACACTTCAAATCGTAGCAATAATAAGGCTAATTTTTCATCTTGTGTTAAAAAATTTGCATTGATTTCAAGAGCTTGAACAAGTGTGGTGTGTGTTTAGGTATGAAGCAACAAGTGACTTCTCCATTCATCAGAAGTTTGTTGAAAGCGTGGTTAACCAGTAGAACACAAGAACCTGTGGAGCAGACAAAGATTAATTATACCTGTACCCATGCAGCAATGTTTGTGTTCCAAACAAATTATATTTGCTTGTGTTTAAATGATGCATAAATCTGATGCGTGCAGATGAACGTGTGTTCAGGATGGGTGAGCACACTTGTTTGAATGTCATATTTATCCCTGTATTTTGTCAGAAAATTAACTTCTTTGGAGTTTGTGCTTGAGCTGAGCATATGGTTGTTGATCTCTGGAGATGACAGCCTATCTGAGCAATAGCTCCTTATGGCTCCAGCTCTCCTCGGCTGGCAGATGCTTTGGGCTTTTCTACAATTAAGTGGAGATCATCACTGTTTTCTTTGAGCACTGCTGTGCCTTGTACTCTGAAGTGTTTTGTTAATCACTGTCTGCCTTCGACAGAAGCTGCCAAAGCTCTCATTAAGTTTGAATTTTGAGATGTCATGCTCGAATGATGGAATTTCATCCTTTTTCTGCATGAATGGAATTGGCTGTGGAAAGGTGCCAGAAAAAAAATCATGTCACTAAAGTATGCTTGCTTTATATTTTAGGGATGAAACAAAAGGAAGTTGAGGAGGGGGTTCTGGATAATTTGTCAATTCTGGAGCATATATTTTCCTAAGTGTTATAATTGTGGGATGCTAATCTTTACTAACAGGGATGGTTCCTTTACTGCATGTATCAACAGTTAGGAATTTCCTTGTTCACAAAGTGAACTTTAAATCTCTTCTCTTTCTTGCCCCAAGACCTTTCATGGCATTTGATATCGCCGCTCAGAATGTTGAAACAGAAAGTAGTATGCAAGTTGCACAGGAGCAAAGTGATTTCTTTAATAACCTCTCTAACTGGGGCAGGAGAAGATATTTGGTAGAAAAGGAAAAAAAAAACTACTTTTGCCCTTGTTTCAGAACAATTGCTTGAAATTGTATAGAGTGAAAACTAAATGCATCTGTTGACTATTTAATGCTTTGCTGCAGGAAACTAAGTGTTATGGGAAATATGGTTTGAAAAGACATTACCCATTTCTCTTGGTGAATCTAATTGTTTCAGTTGAATGAGTCAAAGTAGGAAGTAAGCCTTGAAGAAAAACAATACTTAGAGTAATTAGCTCTAATGCCTAATCACTGGAGTCATAAAGCATTTGGAAATTTATTAAACTGATATATAAAGTTCTGCACTTGCAAAGACTGACATCTCCTACTTGTTCACAAACTTCAGAAACACCATTGTTTTTGTGTCTGTGTTGTCTGTGGCTCAGTTTATTTTACTCAATGACATATGTGATGGATATTTTGTTGAAATGGTTTAATGGTCATAAACAAAACAAAATTCAAACCTATTACTTTGCATCAGGAAGAAGGCTGGCTACTTTGACTACAATAACCTTAGTATCCTTACTTCTGTATGAATACAACATGCATTTTCTATAAGGCCAGGAATAGATTTCATAACATGCTGTTTGAGTGCCCACTCCTTTTAGACTGTTTTAAGGAATTTGCATGTCAGAAGTGTCTGAGTAAAATGTTGATTGAGAGTTCTGAGGCAAAATATTATTTAATGTTTTTCTATGGCTGCATAATGACAAGGAAACTATTATTAGTTTACAAACTCTAGGAACAACTGGAAACCCACTCTAGGCACCTTGTGCTATAATAGCAGATGAGAACCATGTGATCTGAAATAGGAACTAGAAGGAAACAGACAAGCTTATGTGCATATAAATTCTTGTTTTAATCTTTCATTCTATATTTAGACAAAGAAGATCACTCATCTGACATAACTTGACCCATGCAGTGAGATCCTATTGCCTAAAACCTTTCCCTTACCTGGGTTTAAAGAACTGTCTTTAGAAAGAAAAAGGATGTTACATTAAAAAATACAAGACTATAAGATTTGGCCTCTGTTCATAGATTTGAGACCTATGGGCTATGAGAAAGTCACAAAACTCTTCAAATTTCATTAAGTATTTGGCCTGTATACCTCACAGTGGTATTGTAAGAATAATATAAATTGAATGTAAAAGAGCTTTGAAAACATAACACACTGTAAAAAGGTAAGGCAGCATAACTCCAACATTCAAGTTCAAAATCTACTCCTTTCTTGATAGACCCCCTTCTCTGGACTCAAAGTTTAAAGAAGTATCCAGGATCCAAAACCAGACAAACATGTATTCTTCTAACGAAATTTTCTATAATGATATAGTAGAGCACTTAGTAACACTAAGTCTCAGTATAGATATTACTTATGCACTTTTATGTACACTTTTGAAGTCAGTTCTTTGATTTATGATAGCCATTTAAATATATCTTCTTTAATATTGTCCTAAGTAAAACTTATTTCCTATGTCTTGAATAAATTCAATTATTAAAATGTATTTTTGGTAAATGATTTTGAAATTTGTTAAAGTAGAATCTAAAATACAAAAATATCATTGACATTAGCAAGTAATTTATGAAATAACTGTAAAAGATCTAATCAACTTCAAAATAAAAAATCTTTTTTTAATTCAAAAATCTAGTTTCATTAAGTATACATGGGACAGCAAGATAAGTTGCTTGTACTTTTAAATGCATTAATTTTTCAAAAATAAACATAGTATATCCTCATTGTAGAAAATGCAAAGAGTAAGTAAATAAAAACAAGAACACAGGGGGAAAGTAAACATTCCCATTATTCAGAGATAACCACTCAAAGATGTTGGTGTAGGTCTCTTACCTTACTTTTTTTGTTTTATATGATGAAGACCATCTGAATTTTTATACAGTATTGAATCCTGTGCTTTCTATCTAATATTATATGATACTATATGGATTTAAGATTAAAAAATTTTATATATAATTTTCACATAGATATCACATATATGGCACACATAAATAAGAGTATGTGTATATATATAAATAAATAAATAAATAAATAAATAAATATATATATATATATATATAATGTTGCAGTTGTGAGCATTTAGCCTTTTGCCAGTGTTTCACTGTACACTAAATATTATTGTATATAAAACTGTCTAATGATTTTGTTATCTTTTTTTGAAATTTTAGATTTTGAGAAATTTAATTACTGCCTGAAAGGTCATGAGAATTGTTGACGTTTTGATGTGCATATATAAGGCCAAATTCCTTAATTGGACTTTGATTTAAAGCAGGATAGAGATCCTGTTTTTCCATCAATAATAGAATTGTATCTCATTGAATTTCTGATGAGGAGAGTGAAAGCATTGTAAAGATTTTTACTTTCTTATTACACACACACACATACACACACACTAACACACGTTACAAAATGGAGAAAGCAATATTTTGCATAAAAGTACCTAATGCCTTTCTGGAAGGAAATCTGGATAATGATGTTGAGCTCCATATCTGTTGGCGATATCACGTCTTGAACGTTAGCAGAGAAGGCAGAAGTCTTCCAAGGCCACCAAGTCCACACTGATTTTAGGTGTTTTCTAACACTAGCATTATTATCTTCTTAGTGCCTTCCCTCTCTCCTCCCTCCACACCTGCTCCCACATTCCCACCCCTTCACCACTCTCACATTGACTTTTCAACATCACAAAGACATTTTGAAAGAATAAAGTTCAAAATAGTGCAACTATTTACTGGATCTACAGTGACATAATGAATCGTCTACTTTTTTGCTTACCTATCCCATAAGGTAAGGATTAAAGTAGATAAGCTATGTTAAGCATTTGTTAGGGTGTCTAGCATATAGCAAATGCTCAATAAAGCATGCATTTTGTCTTTTGTTATTAATAAATTGGCAGGGCAGTGATATGATCCTAAAAAACCTGTAAGAGTCTATAATAAATTTCCAATACATATTAAGAGTACACTAGTTGGGGGAGAGAAAAAAAAATCCTAAAATTTAGGAAACTCTTCCTCACGGAGAACAAGTTCTATCATTAAAGACATGGCTATCTAGAGACATGCATCCATTTATTTCCTGCTAAAATTCTGGAGAATTTTTCTGGAGTATATATCACTAAAATAGATATTACAGGTTATGATAAAAATTTTATTATTTGGAAACAAGCAAAAAAATAGGAAGTTTTTTTTAAAAATTAATTAATTAATTAATTTATTTATTTTTGGCTGTTTTGGGTCTTCGTTTCTGTGCGAGGGCTTTCTCCAGTTGTGGCGAGTGGGGACCAGTCTTCATCGCCATGAGCAGGTCTCTCACTGTCGCTGCCTCTCCCATTGCGGAGCACAGGCTCCAGATGCGGAGGCTCAGTACTTGTGGCTCACAGGCTTAGTTGCTCCGTGGCATGTGGGATCTTCCCAGACCAGAGCTCGAACCCGTGTTCCCTGCATTGGCAGGCAGATTCTTAACCACTGTGCCACCAGGGAAGCCCAGAAGTTCTAAGATTGATTGCTGCCTTGTCCTTAAGTTTTGGTCTCTTTTTTAACAGAACAGTTTTTATCTAAAACTTAATGTCATCAGTATGAACTAAGTGCCAAAAAATTTGAAGTATTAAAAATAACTTTTCAAAAATACTTGGATTTATTTAAAATATAAACTGATTTAAACTGTATTCATATTTTAGTGCCACATGTATTTTTGAATATTTCAAAACAATCCATTTTAAAAAGAAAATATGTTGCTTATTTGAGGGAAGATCTTTAGACAGCCAGTATATCACAGGCACAATGAGATGGCCTGTGGTCTGCTGGAAATAGTGCTATTTCCTCGCCTCTAAGAAAGAGAGCATTGGATGGCAAATCATTAAGAAAACACAATTCTCTGTTGTGAAATCAGTAATATTTATACCTAATTCACAATACTTCCTTCTGTATTAATCATGTCGAAAGATAATTATCAACAGGCATTTTTGAGCCTAATTATTAGCAAATTGTCACCAGCATCAGATACTATACATAGTATACACATTGTACCCTAACCTTCAATGGAAATGTAAATGGAAGTAGCTTGAGTTAAAGTACCAATATTCTGAATAAAATTAAGTCCTACTGATTAAAAGGTAACATAATGAGATATTTTGGTTATTCCAGCAGGTGTATTTTAAAAATATTCTTTCCCTAACAAAATTGCTTTGTACGTTACTCATACATATTATTATAAATCAGATCAGGCTGTTCTCTCTTGGTACTGCTTCCCAGAATTATGCTTTTTATAACCAGAGAAATTGGGTGTGCTCTCTAAAGATCTCTACATAATAATCTCCCTTCAGAATAAGCCCCAAATTTTGAATGTTGAAGAATACAAAAGCACAACCTATCGTTTATAGATCCTTAGACTGATGGGTAGGCTGATTTTTCTTTTGACCTTTGTTTTAAGGACATGATCTCTCTCTCTCTCTCTCTCTCCTTCTCTCTCTTTTCAAGACTATTTCTTTTAGAACGGAGTGATACATTTATTACAATGGATGAACCTGCACTGACATATCCAAAGTCCGTAGTTTACATTAAGGTTCTCTCTTGGTTGTACAGAGTATGGGTTTAGACAAATGTATAATGACATGTGTCCATCATTATAGTATCATACAGTGTATTTCACTATACTATCTCTTTTTTAATATGTGTGAGTTTACTGTCACAAATATGGATTAACATAATCTTCATTTTATTTTTATTTATTGACTTTTAAAAACACGTCTCCTCTGAGCACACTGATTCTGTTTCTCCCTACACATTGCCTTAGCTGAACTCCTAGAATCATTTCTCCACCCTCCTTTTCCTTCTTTCTGTACACATCCTATTCCTAAATGAGGCTGCAAGTGCTGTTTCAATCAGTATTTCTTTACCAGGAATCAAGTCCCAAGGCAACAATTCTTGCTTATGTCATATATTTATTTTCCCTCTAATTGTTATTCTAATTATTTCCAAGGGAAAAATCTATATACAACATATTCTACTGTCAAGGAGTTGACACTTGAAAAAGAAAAGGAAAATATAACCTTGTATATATAATGGCAATACAAAAAATCCTAATGTGCTTTTATCTCTTGCTTTCTAGAAAACATAACCTTCTCCCTAACCATCAAAGTCTAAAGGGAAATAGGTGTGTGTTATAAGGAAATGTAATGGGAAAGACTTAGTTGGTATTCAGCTTCTGATATTCAAAAATAGAATTACAAATTTGGTACCCAACTTTGCAAACAAAGCAATTGCCTTGATGGAACATTTTCCAAATTCCCTCTTTTTTTTTTTTTTTTTTTGTTTAGCATTTGATCCTGGAGGATTTGCATCATGGAATTCTTCTAATATATAAGAAAATATCCTTGTTTACCATTTAGTGTTTCCCAGGAAGTTGAAGTACCAAAGATAGAGGATATGATATAGTAGAAATTTTGTTTTTAGTCTAGAGTGGGATTATTAGAAGCTGTGAAGAACAGAAACAGAGAAAAAAGAATCAGCCAGATTGTCTCTTGTCTTAGATTTAGAGAGAGGAAGGAGGGCTTAATAAGGTCTGTGGAGAGGGAGAGCAGAAGCTCAGACACAGCACAGCAGTTCTTTGTGGTCAGGTAACAAGAAACCAGAGCTTAGCTAGTAAGACGTAGACAGGACCAAGGAGCAGATGGTAATCGGTCTAGAGAGTTTTCCAGAGGAGATGTGGTGAATTGAATTATTGTTCCTAATATGTGTCACTAGCTTCTGTCATAGAAATATATATTCATGCCCTCTAATATTTAAATTTTTGGTGCTTCTGACAAGAGTTGTGGATTCTACACCTCCTCTCCATTGACTTTGGCTTGGTCATATTATTTTCTCTGGCCAGTGGACTCTGGGCAGAAGTGACAATGCGCTAGTCTGTGCCGTGGATTTAAGAAGCATCATGTTTTCATTGGCTCCTCTTGCTCTTCTGCTACTCATCGTGAAAACATCCTAATCTGAGTAGTCACTGGCCTCCGAATAAAAAACGCATGAAAATGACCTGAACAGGACCTAGAGCCTAAAGCAGAGTCACTCAAGCCAAACCACAAACCTTTGTGCAAGAAAAATAAATTTGTATTTGCAGGTCACTAAAACGTGGGGGACGAGTTTTTATGCAACATTATAACAGAGGAAATGGCCAATATATGGGTCACCAGAAGGACCTTGCTGCGGGATGGCTACAGATTCAACTGTTTAAAATTAAATGAAAGAATTCTTCTTTTTTTTTTTTAAATACAACAAACTTATTTATTTTTATTTTTTTAAAATTTTATTTATTTATTTATTTATTTATGGCTGTGTCGGGTCTTCGTTTCTGTGCGAGGGCTTTCTCTAGTTGCGGCAAGCGGGGGCCACTCTTCTTCGCGGTGCGCGGGCCTCTCACTATCGCGGCCTCTCTTGTTGCGGAGCACAGGCTCCAGACGCGCAGGCTCAGTAGTTGTGGCTCACGGGCCCAGTTGCTCCGCGGCATGTGGGATCTTCCCAGACCAGGGCTCGAACCCGTGTCCCCTGCATTGGCAGGCAGATTCTCAACCACTGCACCACCAGGGAAGCCCTGAAAGAATTCTTGTAGCACCAGCACAAGCCTAGATGAGGCCTAAATCATACAGGAATGCTGCCTCTTCTCGACGAGACTAAGAGGTCAGATTATGTTGTGCCATCAGGATGCTCCCCTCCACGGCCAGCACCTCTATAACCTTAGAGCCTGGAGGAGACGGTGGACATTTTGAGGGCTTGACCTTTCCCTACTTCTGTGTCTCAGACACTTTGGTACGCCTGGACTTCATCTTACAAAGGAAAACATGGAGTGGAGAGAAACTGAGAATTGTTATTCAAGACAATAAGCACTCCTTAAATAGACAATTTATATCATTACTTAGTTTAGGCTTTACATATTAGCCTTTTTATTTCTTGTTCTCTTATTTATTTCTTCCTGATAACACCAATTTTGGGGTTAGGAGGAAGACTAGAGTGATTCTAGGCTAAGTAAACATTTTTTTCTTTATATAACCAAGTTATAAATTGAATTAAGACTAGTTAAGATGTTTTGTAAGGGTTTCAAGAGGAAGTAAGCTATAAGTAGAAGCATGAAAGAAGGGGAAGAGATAGTTTGGTGAAAGATGATTGGAGTGGATCTCAGTTTTATTCCCCTTTATCTGCATATGGTACACATCTGTATGTGGTTGTTTGTGTGACGAAGAAAAATCACTCAAAGCCCAAGAGTTTAGTTTTCGAATTCAAGGGAAATCAATATTATAACTTAAATTCCTTTATGTGTACTGAGGCATTTTTTACTTTTGAGCTTATCTGATAGGAGTGAAGAGCTAAGTAAGAATGTGCAAATGGGTGTAATTTTGCTTTAAAGTTTCTGTATGTTTTTAATAACACCTTTCTAGATAAACTATTCCCATGAAGGTTAAAAGTCAAAAGAAGAAACAAGCATTGTAACCCTATTAATTTTCTGAGAAATCACTACCAATGGAACTTTTTGTACTTTAAAGTGTACTATTCTAGACAAGTAAATCTCTAATAATTTAGCTGTCCCTGTTCCAATTATTTCTGTTTACTTTAGCTGAACCACAGAGGATATTGATATGCTTTTGAAATTCATAAAATATGTGGATTGATAAAGAAAAACAGGTATTTTAAAAAACTGTCTTTTGGAGTGTTTTATTAAATCAACAGTACCTATTTATGGATTGGGTGGGATTGTGGATGTATTCCATGATTTTGGTACATATTATTAATAATGCCTGTCACATTTTATATTCAAGTACTGTATGATCTTAATTTATTACAAACATCTAAAATGGGCAATGGAGTTTTCCTGTTCCTATAGGTTATAAAACCAAAACATAAGGGGCTAAATTCATTTTATTAATTAAGTCCATATCTGCTAACTTAAAAAAAGTCACAATAGACATTCATTTATTAATAATAAAAATAACTTTAAAGTATATTCTCTCTTTAAGGCCTTTACCTTTTTACATGCTTTTCATATTTCAGTAAAATATTTCTATTCAGATAACAGTGACAATAGCAGTTTGAACCAGATTAGAAATATTGAATATAAGTAATTCCTCTATGGAAAGATTCCTAGGAGTTTCAAAGATTTTAGATTCTTTGGATAGACTTTTAGTAAAACATTTTCACCATTGTGTGTGAAACATATCATTGATGAAAATACTTGACATTACATATATTCATTGATGTTACAGCATTACCACATATGATACTGCAGTGATTTACAAAACTATCCTTGCAGATAGAATCTGAAAGGTAATGTTGCTTATTCTTAGTTCTTCAATAAACATTTAAATCATGAGTCTTGAAAATATCAGTATTTTCTGACCCTGATCACAAACACAAATAGAATTTCTTATCCAGAGATCATTTTATTATTTAGAATTACATATTACAAATAATTATGTAATAATTTATTGGAACAGATAGCCTTTCTGTCCTTTGCTTTTTGTTAAAATATTCTATTAGATTTTTCCTTGAAAATAACATGCATAAGATATACCTTTAAACATACAAAATCACCACTCCAAAGCAGTAGTATTCAAATAAGGCCAATAATATAAACTTCATGTAGTTCTTTCTGAATTTAGTTTTCCTTGGAAACACATGTGTGATGTAATTCTCTGGGATCATTTCCAAATTTATTATATCAGCACAGCATTGTAAAACACTCAATTCCTCTTAAAAGAATTGCTCTCCAGATTCTCTGGTCATGGATCTATTCTTTTCATACAACAGAGACACTATGGTAGTTTCATTTCTTGGGTTTTGGTTTCCACATGAAGAAACAGAGTACCCCTCTTTGCAAAAGCTTAGTTAAATACCCCTCTGAGGGAACACTGCTACAGGTGCTAAATATGAGCAGTGCTCATGTTTTGATGTTAATTTTTCCCCAATACATTATTAGATTATTTTCAAAATGTTTACCATATAGTGGCATCATTAACTTGATACCAAGTCAAAGTAAATAATGGAGAAGTTTCAAAAATCATTTCAGATTTTGCCAATTTTTTACAGCATTAAGCAAAGTTCCTTTTTGTTAACCTATGAAAGGCTGATACAAGTTAGCTACTGCAAAATAACTTCATCATTTATGCCACTACTTGTTAAAACATTCAAAACAAGTTCATGTTGTCTTGTGATTTCAGTACGCTTAGGTAAAGTGAAAAAATACAGTGTGGTAACTGAAATGTTAAAACAACAATAATAAACCATTGAACTTTTAAGTAGAACTTTAATATGTTTGTTTTATAGTCAAGTTCTTGATTTTAACATAATAAGTTTAATTTTCTTTGAGCTCTTGTAAATCACTCTCACTTTCAGTAATATTATTCTTTAGGTCCATTTCTATAATATAATGTTCCACTCTTTGGAGTTTCCCAGAAGTAAATACCTTTTAACTCCTTTAGAAATAATACACAAAGACAAGTAAAGGCATGTGAAAACACACACAAACACACATACACACACTCACACACTCTCTCACTCACTCACAGGTAGAAAAGGAAACTTCTGATATTCTGTCAAACGTCATAGGTTTATTCAAGAAAGAAAATGTGGGAGTCACTGAGAGTGCCTTAACATCTAGATGCCATCCCTCTAACTATCCTTTGCTCTATATAAACTATCATTATTTCACATATTTCCTTTACATGTTAACATGGAGCATTTTAAATGTCATTTTTGTATTATGTCTTTCATACATCTTAGGCATTTCAAAAGCTGTATTAATGTCAACATCTTTGAAACTTTCCTCTATTATGCTTTCTGATAGGGGCATTTTCTTTATTGCACATATCTAAATCAATTTAGGAAGTTAGCTGCCTTGAGATTTAGCATTTGTCTACGTGTGTGTGCATGTGTGTATGCACATGTGTGTGAGCACATGTATAAATACACAGACAGACCTTCCTATGAAATATTGTATTGAGTGGGTGAGAGCTGTTTAGAAATCTCACACATAGATTACTGGTCAGGTTGTAGAGATATCTGAAGCAGAAAAGACGTTAGCTCAGCATAATGAATATGTCTGCCAGCCATTTTTATAATGACTTGCTGCAGTTTTTATTGTCTGACAAACCGTATGCTGTGCTGTACTGTGAGCTTTCTTGTTCGACATAATAAAAAATGATGCAGTGTATCCCTAGAAGTCTAGCTGGGTGAAAGGAAGGCAGCAGAGTGCTGCTTCGCCAATAGTTTGGTCGCACATTCTGTTGGAATTATTCTGCAGGTGATAAATACACAATTACCATCCTTTATAATGCATTGTGCATGATCTATAGTAGAGACACGAGCTTTTAAATCCATTCATACACCTAAAATTTCTTTACACATATTAAATAAACCACCAGGTGTATCTGAACCTTTTGAGATGAAGATATTTACCTATACTTAGAGAGCCACGAAATAACTTACTTTTGGTTTGTTAATTTACTACTATATTTCATGTGACATAGTTTTTTTTAAAATTTGCTCATCAGAGAAAAAATATTTCAAAAGATAAAAAGTTCCAGTTACTTCATAGTTAAGTACATCAATATTACATTAAAAAATATTACATTAAAGATTTAGGTTTAGTATGAGTGATCATTTTCACTTGAACGTTTCCATACATATGAAAAGATCTATGTTTGGTTTTAATAAAAGTGTGTTTATATAAGGTCTATGAAGTACACTGTATACTTCATAGACCTTACATTAATGAGTCTTATACAATAGAACGGCATGGTATGTGTATTCACTTTAGTGATAAATGCTTCATTCCTTCTTTAGAGGATTATTAAAAGCGTTCTCTGGAGGAATAAAATGGTGGAAGTCACACATTTAATAGCTCAGGTACAAAGAGTCAGATTGTGCCAGTTGGCAAAAGTTAGCAGGAAGCTGTCACAATAAATGGCAGCAGCTGCTCATAGTTCTAAAGAGTATGTCCCAGTCAGAACTGAAAACTGATGGCATCTACATTAATACTACCTTAATGGCCCATCTGCTACTCCATAGGGTCCCTAGCTGCTGTATGGAGTCATAGGCATTTGACAGGCAGTCTCTGTATGCCAGACGCACATGGTGCCAAATGTTTTAGGCTGCTTCCTCTCGTTCTGATCTGTCAAATTCTCCCTACTCATTTATCAGGCAAGGAGTTATGAGGGTTTTTCTTTTCTACACATCATTGGTTTTCAGCATTGGGGCAGCTAAGAATTTGGAAGGCAGACTATTTTTGTTACTATTATTATTTTTTTCCTAATTGACAATGCAAGGCAAAGTTGTCTGATACACTGTACTGTACTGGGTAGGTTAACAAAGGGCTGTGACAAGCAAGCTCTGTGGAGAAATCAATCGAGAGCATTTTAAAATGCAATGCTGCATAAGTATGTTTCTGTGATTGTATTGGAGGAAAATAGGATATATTTCTGTAGAGCATTATTAACTTGGCAAATATTATGAGAGCTTACTTTTAGGTTGTTGAGATAGAAAAATGCTAATATTACATTGGAACACTGTTAAAAAACACCTTGATAGGAAATGGAAAGTTCACATTTAAGAACATCTCTTAAATTTCTGTTTCCAAAGTGGAATAAGTCTTACACAGTAAGAGTCAAACACAGATGGAAACCAGTGTGCATTTGTAGCAGTTGATTAAATTGTGCAGAAATAATATTGTTCACTATTGAGGATAAGCTATTATTTATTTTGAATGTATTGAAGGGTCAGGGAAGTGAAATTCAAATATCAACCAGTAAATAACTAATGGAAAGTATGTGATAAAATTTATAATACTTTTTACATTAAAAATTGGAAAATGTTATTTTTGAAAAAGATCTCTAGACAGCAGGATCAGACTTTGCTCAAGTTAAAAGATGATTGACTTTCTCATTTGGGGGACCAATCATAATATGGCTGCCAAATCCATACATTTTAGAAGACCTACCCCTTTTCTGATGAAGGCAGCTGACAGATAAACCCTGTTTCCACTGGGATCTCCCTAGCTTGCCTAAAACTTTACATGTTTCTAAAACATAATGATTCCATATTCGCAAGAGTTTTTCAGTCAATGTAATGGACTACGTGGCCTGTTTTTATTGGTGGTTATTCTCTCTCTCTTTTTGTTGTCAATTTCTAGAGTTATCAGGTTTTTTGGGTCTTATTTAATCAAGAATCTATGAAAAAAAATACACAAAAATAACCCTATTAAATGGGTGTAAATAAGTCAGATGTGCCACATGTTATGGTGTTCAAACAAGAAAGTGTAGGTGCAACAGAGTCAGTTTATTCCAAGTTCCAGCAGGTTTCTCAATCATAATCAATTACAACAATAATGTTACCAATAACTTAAAATCAACTATTAAAAGATGTTGCTATGTTTTCTTATAAACCTAATTTGAAGAATAAATCATGTGTAAGTGATGGAGTTTAATGCAAGTGTGTGTGTGTTTGCATGTACATGTGTTGTAAAGGAATGGAACCTGTTTTTGGTGGGTTCACACATTTAATGATTGTTAATATTTTCTTAATTTCTGTGAGTCATCTGCTCTTTCAATAGACATTTTTAAAGAGTACAACTGTCAAAAGACAAGTTTTAATATATGTTTTAGACTCGCTTAAGGTTTATTAAATTATTTCTACTTTCAAATAGATCCAATATTGTAGTGACTGTTTCCCAATCTGCCAGTAGAATTAAAAACTCAATTAAATATCAAAACCAATTTGTAATTTGTGCTATTTATTATTATGACAGCACATCTCAGGCACATTGTCTGGGCAGGTACAAAGCCCAGAAACTTTTGATAAAAAGGGTCAGAAACAGCCCTGTTTTCTTCTTACATGCTCATACATCACTGATTTTCTTTTGCATTTGGAAAGCTTCTAGGATAAAAAAATGTAAAATTTGGTATTTAGAATATGTTAGAGATGGTGTTAGAAGCAGAATGTACTGCGTTTGATCTTTACAACAACGCTGTGAGAAAAGTTTTACTCCTTATTATCATAAACAGAAACTGAGGCTTTGGGATAGTAAACGATTTACTCAGGGTCACAAATGAGATTGAACTGAATTTGACCCAAGTCTGTGAGAAGTTAAGGTCATACTACATCATTGTTTATAATTATGTTTTGAAAAAGATAAAATGTGAGACGTATTTGGGATATCTTAAAGAAAGCAGGACTGAAAGAAGAAGTGTGGGCCTTGAGAAAGGGCTCACCATAAAAGGAGTCTGACAGAGTGTGCCCAAGGTCAAGGCCTGTATCTTAGAGGGGAGTGTGAGTTCTTACACAGCATGTTGGGGACAGCAGAGTACATCATGACCCAGACATCTCTTTGACATTTGAGGGCTCTTGGGAATTGACTTTGTGGATTAGAAGGGTACAAATCTTTGGGCTCTAGGCTGCTTTGCTGTAGGACAGCCCTTGATGAAGTGTAATACAAAAAGTCAGAGTACTAATTCTCACTCTGAGGTAGGTGGTACTGATGAAGAAGTTCTGGTACAAATAACGTCCAGTTGGCTTCAGTAATTGATTGTGAACCACCACTGAGGTATCTGGCCCAGAGAAATACCCCTCAGTTCTAGCTTCTCTCACTGGTGACAACAGTGTCCAAAAAACAGCTTGATTTGTGGAGGCAGGTCAGCAGACAAAGAAATTGGAAAAAATTGGTGAGGAAAAACTCAGAAAAGAGAAGTCCACCTGCAAGTCAAATAAATGAGGTTACTACAGATATTTGGAGTATTAATGTAAATTGCTTCCACTGGTACACAAAAGCATATGAAGTCTGAGGCTGTAGGGTTCATATTTTTTGGTCTTCGTTGTCAGAATTCATCCTTCTACAGATACTTTAGTACAACTTCAGTAGGCTAGAGATATGGAGGGTAGACATCTTGTTTCCACGTGGCAATAGCTAGCATGTAGCAAAGAATCCAAAGTGGGGCATCTTTAATATTGTTGTTATTTGAAGTGGAATTTTTTTTCCAGAATTTTATCTAAGGCTTTGAGTACATGCATTATTTTCCCGGAAAAATAAATAAAAAGAGAAAAAAAAAAAAAAAAAAGGAAAAGAAAAAAAAAAAAAAACAGTGACTCTAAGGACAGAAAATTAAAGAAAAAAAATCATTCTCTCAGTTGTTTATAGCTCTAATGTGACCATTTCCTACAGAGGTGTCAATACATTTCCCAATTAGACATATTTCTGTCTTTTTCTTTTCTTTTATTTTTAATTACTATAAAAGTTATATCCACATAAGATATTTTTTACAGATCTTTTGTAATATTTTTTTCTTTGTGGTGCCCATGAGCTCATATCACGTATATGATACAATAATTCTCACCGAGAATAATAAAGAAGGTGATAGCAAAATAATGGCTCACTATTCACAGCTGGATACATTGACAAGATCCCATTCTGACAGGTTCTGCTGAGTTAAAGAATTTCCTGGAGAGCTCTGAATTTTTCTTAAAACACAATCCTAAAAATAAAAGAATAAATGTGTAAGAGAAGTAGCAGAGTCGGCCTTAACAAGAAAATTACCTTGAAAGAAAGTGCCTTCAGATTTATTTTTGAAGGAAACTGATGTTGCCAATAGAATTATAATGGAGGCTAAGTTGTTCTCATGTGCTCTTCTAGTACTTCTAATGGGATCCTGCATGTCATTTGCTCCTATAAATCCAGTTTCCTCATTCAAACTGAGCTCATCTAGAGCTCATCTGGCAGAATATATCTTGTAAATATGGCTAAATTTTGCAAGTCTCTGTTGGTTTTTTTGTTTAGGAGTGTGTGTGTGTGTGTGTGTGTCTGTGTATGTGTGTTTGTATGTGTATTTCTTTATATTAATGGTAATGGGTTATATAAGTTTTAATCAGATAAACTCCTTCTTATTATGCAGCTAACCAATACATTATCTCTTTTAGGTAGTCTACTGCTATAATAGTTAAAACCAATTTAACTTTTATAAATATTAATCAATAAATATGTAATTGACACAAGAATTTCAAGGGCGAGGTAGACTCTTAATGGCAAATTGATCTTAGCCTTTCTAACAGACGGTCTTGTTAACTGAGCCCTGATTTTTCTCTGTAGTGTCTTTGTCTTTCAAAGGATCCTGGTACCTCCCCAACTACAGTGGATGAATCTTAGCTTGTCTAAACTATTAAAAGTGACTTCATTCTTCTTACCAAGTGAGTGATTGAGAGATGGGAGCTTACATAGTTCTAATCTGTGAAGGTTTGGGTTAATATAGCAAGCATGGTTAAGCAGAAGGTTGGAAATAACGTGTCATTGATGTCATTGAGCTATTAAAAACAAAGCTGAAAAAACCAGTTGCAGAATTCTTGTTATGTGAGATAATAAGCCACTTACTATTTAAGTAATTTTGAATTGAGTGCTCAGTTGCTGTCAATCAACTCAAATTATTCTAGCCGATGTGTTCCTTTTACATAAGAGTTTACAATGGAACATAGTGTAGTGAGTTGGTTTGACTATCCTAGTTTAGTTGGAGAAGGACTTATGTAAAAGTTGAAAGTGAGGAAGCCAGGTTGGAATTGGACTACAAAGGTCTTAAATTCCAGTTTTAAGCATTTGACCTGCATCGCATAGACAGTGGGAAAGTAGCGTCTCGGCGACATTGATCTTGCTCTTGTGGCAGTACATATAATCTATTGGAGGAAAAAGAGACTAAAAATAGGGAAATGAATTAGCAGTCCAGGTTGGAAGCAGTGAGGGCTAGAATGGTGGTAATGATGAAAACGAAGGGTTCAAGTGAGAAAAACTTGAAAAACAATTGATAGACTTAGTGACTGATTAAATACAGGGGAAGAAAACACAGATGAGACAGTGGTTGCTTTGAGCTCTTGAGCGAGTGTTCAACAGAAAATATCTACTATGCTGCTAGAAATTCAGAACCATCCTTTAAGATGAGAGTTTCAGACTGATTTGAGCTGTATTTTTGGATACAAAAACAACTTTTTTATGCATAAACCACACCTTTTCTTCTACATGTAGTGTGGGTCTCAGTAGGAACTCACATTTAGTTAGTGGTAATAGACATTTGAAACTCCTACATCTTAAATTTTAGTTTCCATTGATTATATAGTAGCTAATTTGTTCTTAAGTAGGTGATAATAGAGATTGAACTCTTAAAATAGAGACTGATTATTATGTCAATAGAATGTGACTTTTAAAAAAACTCCTTGAGACTGTAGAAATGAAGAAAAATATATTGGAAACAGGTTTTTGGGTGTGTACGTGTGTGTGTGTGTGTGAAATCATTGTGACCCAGCCACGTGAGACAAAAAAAAAAAAAAAAACTCCTACTTTTATTAACTCTGGTAAATTGAATAACTGTTTTTTGATAGGAAAAAAATAAAAGAATTTTTTATTGTTGTTGCTGCTCTACCTGGCAAAATCAGTTGTAATAAGGGAGGGTAGATGCAAAACAAAACCCAATAACACATTTTTCTGCAATGAGAAGCCATAGTAGATGAATCTGATATAGGGCCTGGAAAAATGAGATGCTAAAATTTCTGGTTAGAGCATTCATTTTTTAAAGGGATCTAAGAAAAACACTAAGAGCAGCATCGATATAGCTGCATGATAACACAGAAAGCATCTTTGAAGAGAGCTTGGACAGCCTGTGACTTGGTTCAATTATACCACATTGTATAAACTCAACATATGTTGACTGATTCAGTGCAATGACTACATCCATGTGTTTTAAAGAGTGTTGGGGAGCAGAATTCAACATGTGACTGCTAGAACTGGGTTTGTGATTGTCTAGCTGAAGACCCTAAGCAAGGTCTCACTCTATTATGCCAAGTTCCCTCATCCACTCAATGGGAATAGCACATTCTCCAGTTTACAGAATTGTAGGCAATAGTTTAAAATGTTTGTATGTTTTGAAAAACATAAAATTTTATAAATATGAAGGGAATTAAGATCATCTTATTTGATTGAGTAAAATAATTTTTGACTATTTTCAACATAAAAATGAATGCAGCTAATTGAAGAATCACACAACCAGGGGGAAGGAAGCCTGCCATTTAGGAAGAAAAAAGGACATTATTTTGCATTATAGTTTTAAGTATTTGCTCTATCCATCATTTTGTTCTACACCTTTAGGGTCTCAGGTAATAAGAATATTATCCCTTCTCTGCTGGTATTCCATTTCTACTACTTTCTAAGCCTTTTTACTTCTTTCATTTTATGATTTTTATTTTCTTGGTTGCTTTTCTGCCTTTCAGTGCCCCTTATTCAATTTCTATTTGAGTCTATTTTCCTTTGGGCACTTTGTAATTTATTCTTTATTTCTGAATTAATTTTGTTTTTTGTTTTTTCATTTCTTTCCTGAGTTCAATCAACTTCTTTTTATCATTTCTCTCTATTTAGGTTTGTTTCTGTTTATTGTATTTGAATTTCTAATTCAAGTTGCTTTCTCATATCCTTGAAGGCTGAGTTGAGCATATTTAATCATATTTGGAATGTTGATTTTTTTCATTTTCTTCTGCTTCCTGGTTATTTTGCAGGAGGGAGGATTTTATTCAGTTAACCTACATGACATTTTGTTTCCTGATATTTTACAGTAGTTTAATATGGATTTATTGAACTTCCTCTTTAAGGTATTTAGGTGTTTTAAAAGATTCCTAACTTAATGTCATCCTAATTTATTAGTAGAGCACAGTCCAGGTACTTTGTCTTTTTGTTTGTTTATTTGTTTTTGTATTGGTGTGGTGAAACAGAGGTTATATGTCCTCTGGTTTATGGTTCTCTTTTGTTATGACATAGCCTAGATGTCCCCCATGTATACATATACATCTAGGACTTTGAGGCAAGCCAAGGAAGACCTAGAAAAGCTTTCCTAAATGACAGGCCTCCTTCCCCTTTGGTTGTGTGATACATCAGTTGGCTGTGTTCACTTTAATGAGGGAAATAGGCAAAAATTATTTTACTCTAGGCTATCTATCTATCTATCTATCTATCTATCTATCTATCTATCTATCTATCTATCTATCTATCCTTTCTTTTTCCCTTTTCCCCTTCACCACCCAATTGGCAAAGAGTGATTTTCCCATTCTTCTTTGTTCTGTTTTCTTCCCCAGAAGCTATATATTTTGAAAAGTGCCCCTTTTAGATTGAACCTGAGCTCTTAAATCATGTGTACTTTGAACTTCCTTCCCTATAGTCCATGCTCTGATCTGCCTGGACACTTTTTAGTATTTTGGGTGAATTTAATATTCCTGAAACTTGTTTAGATTCCCCCTCAGACCTCTTCATTAGTTTCCTCTTTTTTCCTCCCTGGAGTTTTTCTAGGTCTGCCTTTGCTTGCCTCAAAGCCCTGCAACAGGGCAGGGGTGGAGTGGGAACAAGAGAGATGGTGTGCAGGCACGTGGTGATTTTTCTTTTTTTGCTTATAGTTGTTTTGACGTTTTAGTATTGTCTATCCGCAAATGGTGTTGAAGACATAGTTTTATGTAGAATTTAATTTTATCTTCTTTTCATTGTTTGGGGCAGTATTGGGGGTTAGGAAGCTATGCAGATGCCACTGTCCTTAGCCTTGCAGAAGTACCGGGATTTCATGTATAACTGTTATGAACATCTGTGTACAAGTCTTTCTGTGCATGTATATTTTCATTTCTCTTGGATAAATGTCTAGGGATGCAATTGCTGGATAGATATACATTTAACTTTTTAAGAAATTGTCTGAGAGTTCTCTAAAGTGTTTGTACCAGTTGGCCCTCCCACTTGCAATAGAGAGAGCTATATATTCTTCCAATACAGACATTAGAGAGGATTGAAAATATGCCATGTTTTAGCTTCCATTGTTGCTGTTGAGAAGTCAGCTGTCAGTTTTATTGCTTTTCTTTATATTGGATCTTTCTTTTTTCTCTGGTTACATTTAATATCTTCTTTTTGTCTTTGATGTTCTGTAATTTCTCCATGTTACAGATGTGATTATTTTTATTTATAACACTACAATTTCATTTGGCTTTCTTGGTCTCAGGTTTAGTGCTTTCCCATAAACCTGAAAAATTCTTTGCCATGATCTCTGACAATTGCCTCATCTCCTTATCATATTTTTCTTCAGAAATTCAAAGTTCTAGTACATTGGATCATTTTAAATTATCTTTAAAATTTTCCATTCATTGGTTTGTTTGAATGTTTCTTTTACATAAATTCTTTGGTTCTGTGTTTCAATTCAATAATTCTCACTTCACCAATGAACATTATGCTCTTAAATATGTCCAATTAGTTTTGCATTTTAATAATATTTTATATTTTAAGAGTTATGTTTTGCTCTTTTTCAGTATGATTGGATACCCTTTATGGACTTTTTTCCTTGCTTGAATTTTTGAGCTTGTCTTTTATTTATTTTTTCATATTAATCATACTTATTTTATATTTGATTGCTGATAATTTTAATATCTAGTCTTTAAGGATATGAATCAGCTATCAGTCTGTCCTTTTAGATATCATCCATGGTACCTTTTCCCCTGTGTGCTTTGTGTGTGTGTGTTTTTTTTTTATTTTATGTAAGCTGCTTATTTACCGTAAAAGATTTTGTATGGAAATTCATTCCTACTTGGGTTAAAATTATATTCTTCCAAGAGGATTCATGCTTGCTTCTGTTGACTCCCTCAAATAATAACAAGCCAGAGACACTTAAAATTAAATTTCCCTCATGAGGCTTTTCAGACAATAGTTACTATATATTAGAGGACTGATGTGATTGCAACAAATTCTTAGGGGAGAAATTTTGTTTGTCTGTTCCTTTTACTTAGTGCCAAGTTTGAGACAGTCAGCTTCTCTTCCTCT
This sequence comes from Balaenoptera musculus, assembly GCF_009873245.2. NCBI lineage: Eukaryota > Metazoa > Chordata > Mammalia > Artiodactyla > Balaenopteridae > Balaenoptera > Balaenoptera musculus. The sequence goes on from NC_045787.1 coordinate 72,629,345, forward strand.
TCTCTTCTTTGTGGCACCTTCATTTTTACTTCACCATTACACTGGTGGTGTGTCCATTGAGGTCTTACCTTGATGTGGAGCCTTTCTTATTACATTCCCTACCTTGTCAGGTTCTAGGCTTTATATCCTGTTTCCTCTTCCATGAAATCATCAGTGGAAAATCAAGGAAATCTGGATTTGGCCAAACACTTCATGGAAAGATTTAAATTCATGGGTTCCTCTTTTCACTAATTTTGAGCCACTGTGAATTCTTTGATACATTTGAATATTTCCTGTTTTTTTATTATTCATTTCATTGGATTTTATCTGGTTCATTCTCCAGATTCTTGTCTGTCATTCTGTTAGATCTGGAAATCTGCGTGCTATTTTAAGTGGCTGTTTATAAACACTACTGGAGAAGCCTAGGTAGGTCGATGAACTTAGATACTTTTTTTTTTTATTGGAGTATAATTGCTTTACAATGGTGTGCTGGTTTCTGCTTTATAACCTTAGATACTTTTTTGATGCTTCCCAGAAACATTAAGAAAATAAATAATTATGTTTCAGAAATTAGGACACATTCCTTGTAGCACAATGTTTATATCAACAATCTACCTTATTTGAAAGTATATTATAATGCATGTAAGACACCAGTGTCTCTGTGATACTCTCTTAGCTATTTCTATGAAAAAACATCAGGGAAACAAAGAGATTAATTCCAATTTAAGTTTTCTATGTTAATCAAAATGATCTCCAAGTTATACAGTGCCAGTAGTTTTCAATCAGACTATTGATAACTATAGAGAGGAAACACAAGCAGAAAGAGAGAGTTTTCAAGGTAGATGATTAAAATAACACTTTTAAAAACTGTAAGCTGTTTAAGGGGTTAATTTGTTTAGCAATTGAAAAAAACAAAAGCAACAATAATTAAAAAATGAGGATAATTTGATTCTAGAAACCAGTAAAGTTGATAAATCCTACTGTAATAAAGGAATCAGCAAGGTAAAAAAGTAATTAGCTTTGTTAAACCAGAACCATTTGTATGTGAAATTTAACTTTATTTTTAAGAGGCTTACATTTTAATTGTAATTATTTTGTATTTTTATTTGAGTGACTCTAGTTCCAAAGTTTAAACAAAGTCAAACTCAATTGGCATACACCTATTATATAATATGACAAAAAGCTCTATGGTACTAATTTAAGATTTTGGACAGACAATGCCATCATCTCTAGTCCATCGGCAATAGAACATACATATATAAGCCTTTCTTCTGAATGTTGAAAGTACCTTTTAAATCTTTACTTTCCTGTAAATTAAAAAACAACGTAAAAACATTTCAACTTTTTTAAAGTGCTCAGTTTTAATATTCTGGGACTAAGTGGTAAGAGCCAGGAATTGGGCACTCTTTCATATATAATTCATAAATATATACATACTTTTGTATTCTTTGTTTATTGAAATATCCCCTCCTATTGAGAGCCATCCCCTCCTATAGAGAGCCATAAATTGGTTATTTATTTTGGTATTGGTAGGGTCTAGCTCAATGCTTGGCAACGTTTAGGTGCTCAGCAATATTGCTGAATCAATAGTGTAGGGGATTTCTGAATGTTTGTAATATACATATTTGCAAAGTTTTCACATATATGCATGCCTCCATACTTTATATATGTGTATATCTTTAATTCTGGAAGTCTCTATGGAAATAGTGTATACATAATCTTCATTTTTCTAGTGTGAAAAATGAAGCCTTCAGAGATTAAGAAAAATAATTGTTCTAGATCACTATACTAGTGTGGGCCAACTGTTACTATAACTGAGATATCCTGTGTCAGTTACATGTGCATTTATGTGGGACATGAGGGAATAAATTCACCTTGTAAGAAAAAATAATCACAGACTTCGAACTTCCAGTCTCCCACCTATTCCTGTTTAGAAATACTTAGGTTCTTTGGCTGGTATCCAGAATACAACATGGACATTTAGAGGTTATCTATTTCAAATTGCTTCTTCTTAAAAGGAAACCTAGTTCCTTCGGGATTTATTTAGGTTATTTTTCCTTATCTAACTCTTTTCAGAGTTGAAAGCATTGCAGTCAGATTTAGCTATTCTGCCTTTGTGGGCTTGTTCTGATTCTCCTTTTGTCTGACCACATCTATATATTATCCTACATTTATGTAAGTTTTATATTTGAAAGCACTCCTACATCTATTATCTCATATTATCTTTGCAACAACCATCTGTGCTGCACAGGGAGTTACTATTATTACTATTTTCCAGCTGGAGAAAATGATACGAAGGTTAAGTGGTTTGTTCAATATCACATAATTATTAGAGGAGCCACAGGACTAAAACCTAAGGGTTTTAAATCTTAGCCTATGTAAGATTTTTCTCTTTAGATCATACTGCATGCTTTTCATATCCGTAGTGTAATTAATTTATTATATATGCGAGAAATATAAACAATACTTTATCAAATATTTGATTAATGACTCTAAATATTTTTAGTTAACAGTAATCATTTGATTTTAGCATGTTCTTGTTCATAAAAATAAGCATGTCACTTTGCTTTAATGCTATTTATTCAACAAATGTCTTGAGTTTTTACTATACACTAGGTATTCTTCTAAGCGATGTTTTTTACCATGATGGTAAAAATCAATTTTTTTAAAGAAAATTAGTTCATTTTCACTTAGCAAAAAGGAAATATTATGTGAAAATTTAGAGTTAAGAAGAAGTAATTTGGACCTCCTCCAGTTTATACTATATTCTTGTTTACAGTAGTATGGAAATATATGGGAGTTGAGAAGTCCAAATACCATTTTGACATATATGCCAAATTATATTCTGTGGTCATAAAACTGTATGTATGTATTTTATGTATACAAAGTAATTTTGTAACAATAGAATAAAATAAATCAATGCTTTTTCTTTCATCATAGGAATAAAGTATTCACATAAGTGAAATTTCTAGGCTACTGAATATCAACTTTCCAACTACCAAGTGCTAACAATTTAGATAAAAATATTTCTAAAATCTAATACATAATTTTATTTTTTCCTAATATTTAACTTTAAATGTTTGTGATGACTCAACCTTGTCTTCATGCTTACAAGTGTTTCAGTGTATTATAGTGAGGAGCTCTAAGGCACTGTGTGCTTGATGGTTCTCCTGGCTTTACTTTCCTTTCTTTTTAAAATATATTATGCTGTCAGCTTCTAAAAACACCTTGCTGAATGTTTGTTTTTAATTTATTTGCTGCATACTGTAACTTAGAAAAAAAATAATGTTTGAAAGGTAAACATGTAGATAGCTTTAAAATTAGCTTACTTTTCATTAGAGACAAAATTATACAACAAAACAACTGAACATAAGTGTATGGATAATATTTAATCTCACTAATAAACAAAAATGCCTATTAAAACAATAAAATCTCAGTTTTATCTCAGCAAATCAGTGAATTTTTATATTATGCTCAGATTTTTTATATATGCTCAGATAATTTTTATATATGCTCAGATTTTATATATGCTCAGATAATTTTTATATATGCTCAGATTTTTTAAGTGTGAAAAAATAGTCATTTTGTATACTGTTGCAATTTAGCAATATGTATTAGTATCTATAAAACAGTACGTAACTTTAGCATAGAAATTATACTCCCATGTATACTAAAAAGTTTAGGTAATTTCATGAATATATAAGTAGATACATATATACATATATCGTATATTATTCCTTTGTATTTTCTCTCAGAGGCAGAGAGAGGTAGATAGGGAGATGATAGATAGATAGATAGATGATAGACAGATAGATAGAGAAAGAGGTATGTGTATTTATGTAGAGGAGGTATAATAAGTTATTAAACAAAAAATCAAGTTTTAAGTATTCTATGTTTAATAAAACATTTATATATTTATGAAGACATAGAAATAGAAATCAGCCTGGAATGGTGTTACCAAAATGTCAACAATAGTTATCTCTAGGTGATGACAATAGGAAGGATTTTATTTATTTTTCACATATCTTTATAACAGTTTTTTTAAAAAGTCAGCCTATATTAATTTTATTAAAAATATTCATCTTAATGGTATAGAAAGTAGGGAGTAAGAGTGTTCAGGCAGTAGAATTAAGGGACAATGCTATGTCAGTAGAAGTAGTGGCAGCTTATAGTCTAATAGGAATTGACATCATTTTATTGAGTAAGCACATCTGTCTGCCAGCCACCGTTGTATATGTGCCATTTTGTTCAATCCTCACAATGTATTATTTTCCCATTTTACAGATATGGAAGCTGAGACTGAGAGTAACTTACCTAAGGTGCTATTTTGCTTTCTTTTCAGCAGTAACAGTATATATATTATGTAACCTGGAGGAATTCTAATGTATAGAGATTCTAAACCAAAATTCCAATGAAAGGTTGTTCAAGATTATAAATTTTGTTCTCCCTTACTTTGAAAGGTATTCAAATTCAATATTATTACAGGGCAATATATGGCAAGTCCATAGAAATTATTATTTTTTTGAATATGTCTTATTACATGGTTATTACATAAGCAGTGGTTTAAGTTCTATGTGAGATAAGGATATATAAAATTCAGTCTCTTTCACAAAGGAGCTACAGAAACAAATTTTAAAAAGAACATCTATATACACTACTATATATAAAATAGATAATCAACAAGCACAGGGAAATCTACTCAATACTCTGTAATAACCTATATGGGAAAAGAATATGAAAAAGAATGGATATATGTATATGTATAACTGAATCACTTTGCTGTACACCCGAAACCAACACAACACTGTAAATCAACTATACTCCAATATAAAATAAAAATTTTTTAAAAATCTAAGTAGAAAATAAGTATCATAAGGTAGGTACAGATAAACTGGAAATCTAGAGGAAGGAGATAATTGGACTAACTGGGAAGAATCAGGAAATGCTGACTAGTCAGCTTGTGAGTTGGATCTTGAGGAGTGGATAAGATTCAGCAATGCAAAGATGGGTGCATGCATGGCGCATGGGCATGTGTGTGTTCCAGATATTCTAGTCCTAGGGCATCATGGATGTAAAGCCAGAGATACGAGAAAGTGTTGGACATGTACTTGGAACTGAAAGTGGTTCTGTAACTTTTGAACACAAGGATTGTGAGAATTGCAAAGACTGTAGAAAAATATTGGGCTGGTTAAAGAGAATGATGGTCATATCCTGGAGAGCCATGATGCCAGGCCAAGGGATTAGAATTTTATTTTATTGTCAACAGGGAGTCACTGAAGCATTTCTATTACGTAATGATTTGATTAGAGTTGTACTTTAGGAAAATTAGGCTAACAATAGCACATTCAGTGGATTATTAGGGAAGAATCTAGAGGTAGGAAAGTGAGCTAGGAAAGTTTTAAAAGGTTCCATGTGTAAAACTATATCTTTGCCTTTACAGGATCCATAGGGCTTATTATGTGAAACATTGCCATAAAGGGAGAAGGTACTATGAAAGAGATCAAATGCTTTGCTTTGAGAGCATTTTATATGGAAAGGGCATAAATTAATGAAAAGTTAATGAAGAATTAAACACCGTCATTCTGGCATTTATCCTCTTTACTTGGGTTTTTAATATAGAAACTCTTGCTGTTACAAAGTTGGATATCAAAGTAAAAATCATTACAACCTGAAAATTATTCATAAACAAACTGTCATTTATGAAATTAGTGTCCACTGAGGCATTTTCCCCAACAGTTAATCCTAGTGTCCACCTCAATATTTGGATAATTCACTATCTTTCCAGTTGTCAGGTGTTGTATATCTCTGTAATGGGATTATCATTGTATCCATTTTGATTAAGACATGGTCATAGCAATTTAAAGTAGATGATCAGAATAATTAGATTAAACAAATCAAGACTATCAAAGGGTCAGGTTATAGGAAACTGGAAAAAATTTGAGGGAGATAATTTCTTTGGAAAAAGCATGGTTGGGATTCTCATTGTCTGAGCATGAGTATATGTAGGGTTGTGGCTGATCCCCATCTTGGGTTTTCAGCTGGATCACTAGACAGCCTGAAGTGTGTTCTTTGCAGTAGAAGAACACAGTGAACCCAGTGCTAAAGGACAAACATCTGGCAAAGCAGCCTGGATCAGAGAGAAGAGGGCAGCATGAGGACTTCTGCTACAGAATGAAGGAACCTACCTCAAGAAGATGCCAGAAGTTGAGAGGAAATACTAAGCACTGAGCCAAAGGACAACAATGATTCTGTCACAAAAGCTAAAATTGGAGAAATCCAGCAAGGACATTCCCCAAAACACAGAAAAACGTGTTAGATTTAAACCTTTCTCTGGAAAGAGCTTGAGACCATCTTATAACTGGAGCAATCACTTGAGAAATTTTTGCTTCTCGGGGTCTTCTGCCTCTTTCCACATCTCTCTGAACTTTACTTGCTTTAATCTTGTTTGGAACTGGCAGAAACTCTAGTTAGTAATAGAAGGGATAGAAATGTCATGTAGAAATACCATACGTGGAAAGCGGGAAGAAGGAACTTACACCCTGCCTCCTCAAGAAACTACGGGAGGTTTCCACTAACAAGTGCAGAATTTAGAAAGATTAACTTGTATCAAGTTCAAACTTTCAATTATTATTTGAGTCTGGACTTTTAAAATTTTGAATTGAGACTGAGTACTAGGAGTAACCAGTGAACTCATGGGGGCTGCTTGAGGTTTTATCTGGGAATGGGGATGGGGGAAGAAAGGTACACACATCAACTTGATTTAAAAGGAAAGTGAGAACATGATAAAGTTCCTTTAATGTTTTCATTTTATGACTCCTGCTTGTTTAACTTAACAATATGGTGTTGCAAAAGCAAAAGTGAAATTGCAAGTTATGAAAGTGATGAAGGTTTTCACGACGTCAATGAAAGTGATATTGGGATCTGATTAACAAATAAAAACTTGGCAGATTTAGGAATTTAACAATCAAGGAACAGAAAGTCAAAACGCATGGTGATGTTCAGAGAGTAAATCAGGGCATGGACATCTTCTCTTTCGTGATGTAATGACGGTTAGAGTACTACATGCATTTGTCAAAAGTCATTAAGCTATCCACTTAACATTAGGGGATGTTATTGTATATAAAGTATACACCAGTCAAAAAGGAGAGAATGAATGAATATGAAAGGATTAAATAAGATAATTGGAAAAATGATGAACCCTTTCAATATATGTTGCCAAAATGACTCTCTTTTGGACCTGCTGAGAAAGTCAAGCTTGAAGTACAGAATGTCATTTCAGGTTATCATATAATTTTGTCAGAAAAAACTTGACAAGTGAAAAACAAAATATTATTTGTGTTTCATATTCATTTATAAATAACTTTAGATAAATGCCTACATTTTATTTAAAATAAATAAACCACGCATATTTTCATAATTTTACTAAATAGTTGAAGACACAAAGTCCCAAGAAACTTTTTAATCATATATTCTGAATTCATTATTATTTTATAAATTTAGCTTTAAAAAAATCAGAGTAATTCATAAACATAGCTCTAAAAGAAAAATAATATTAAACTCACATATAACTTTTATCCTTTTACCCTAGAGATAGAGTTATATTAAACTTTTGGTTAAATAAATATTCACAACTTATTTTTCTATGTAACATTTTTTCACAGTTAAATCATAAAGTGTATCATAGTTATATTTCCTTTCTTATAAACTTTTTTCTTAGAGCTAACCTATTTTTGTTAATTTTCTTTTATTTTCATGCAGTATATATATATTTTTGAATTTTTGAATTTTATTTTATTTTTTTATACAGCAAGTTCTAATTAGTTATCCATTTAATACATATTAGTGTATATACATCAATCCCAATCTCCCAATTCATCACACCACCACCACCACCACCCCACCGCTTTCCCCGCTTGGTGTCCATACGTTTGTTCTCTACATCTGTGCCTCAACTTCTGCCCTGCAAACCGGTTCATCTGTGCCATTTTTCTAGGTTCGACGTATATGTGTTAATATACGATATTTGTTTTTCTCTTTCTGACTTACTTCACTCTGTATGACAGTCTCTAGATTCATCCACGTCTCTACAAATGACCCAATTTCAATCCTTTTTATGGCTGAGTAATACTCCACTGTATGTATGTACCACATCTTCTTTATCCATTCATCTGTCGATGGGCATTTAGGTTGCTTCCATGACCGGGCTATTGTAAATAGTGCTGCAATGAACACTGGGGTGCATGTGTCTTTTTGAATTATGGTCTTCTCTGGGTATATACCAAATAGTGGGATTGCTGGTTCATATAGTAATTCTATTTTTAGTTTTTTAAGGAACCTCCATACTGTTCTCTATAGTGCCTGTATCAATTTACATTCCCATCAACAGTGCAAGAGGGTTCCCTTTTCTCCACACCCTCTCCAGCATTTGTTGTTTGTAGATTTTCTGATGATGCCCATTCTAACTGGTGTGAGGTGATACCTCATTGTAGTTTTGATTTGCATTTCTCTAATAAGTAGTGATGTTGAGCAGCTTTTCATGTGCTTCTTGGCCATCTGTATGTCTTCTTTGGAGAAATGTCTATTTAGGTCTTCTGCCCATTTTTGGATTGGGTTGTTTGTTTTTTTAATATTGAGCTGCATGAGTTGTTTAAATATTTTGGAGATTAATCCTTTGTCTGTTGATTCGTCTGCAAATATTTTCTCCAATTCTATGGGTTGTCTTTTCGTCTGTTTGTGGTTTCCTTTGCTTTGCAAAAGCTTTTAAGTTTCAGTAGGTTCCATTTGCTTATTTTTGTTTTTATTTCCATTACTCTAGGAGGTGGATCAAAAAAGATCTTGCTGTGATTTATGTCAAAGAGTGTTCTGGCTATGTTTTCCTCTAAGAGTTTTATAGTGTCTGGTCTTACATTTAGGTCTTTAATCCATTTTGAGTTTATTTCTGTGTATGGTGTTAGGGAGTGTTCTAATTTCATTCTTTTACATGTAGTTGTCAAGTTTTCCCAGCACCACTTATTGAAGAGACTGTCTTTTCTCCATTGTATATACTTGCTTCCTTTGTCATAGATTAGTTGACCATATGTGCATGGGTTTATCTCTGAGCTTTCTATCCTGTGCCATTGATATATATTTCTGTTTGTGCCAGTACCACATTGTCTTGATTATTGTAGCTTTGTAGTATAGTCTGAAGTCAGGGAGTCTGTTTCCTCCAGCTCCATTTTTTTCCCTCAAGACTGCTTTGGCTATTCAGGGTCTTTTTTGTCTCCATACAAATTTTAAGATTTTTTGTTCTAGTTCTGTAAAAAATGCCATTTACCAATTTGATAGGGATTGCATTGAATCTGTAGATTGCTTTGGGTAGTATAGTCATTTTCACAATATTGATTCTTTCAGTCCAAGAACATGGTATATCTCTCCATCTGTTTGTATCATCTTTTGTTTCTTTCATCAGTGTCTTATAGTTTTCTGCATACAGGTCTTTTGTCTCCCTAGGTAGGTTTATTCCTCGGTATTTTATTCTTTTTGTTGCAATGGTAAATGGGAGTGTTTCCTTAATTTCACTTTCAGATTTTTCATCATTAGTGTATAGGAATGCAAGAGAGTTCTGTGCATTAATTTTGTATCCTGCAACTTTACCAAATTCATTGATTAGCTCTAGTAGTTGTCTGGTGGCATCTTTAGGGTTCTCTATGTATAGCATCATGTCATTTACAAACAGTGACAGTTTTACTTCTTCTTTTCCAATTTGTATTCCTTTTATTTCTTTTTCTTCTCAGATTGCCGTGGCTAGGACTTCCTAAACTATGTTGAATAATAGTGGTGAGAGTGGACATGCTTCTCTTCTTCTTGATCTTAGAGGAAATGCTTTCAGTTTTTCACCATTGAGAATGATGTTTGCTGTGGGTTTGTCATATATGGTCTTTATTATGTGGAGGTAGGTTCCCTCTATTCCCACTTTCTGGAGAGTTTTTTATCACAAATGGGTGTTGAATTTTGTCAAAAGCTTTTTCTGCATCTATTGAGATGATCCTATGGTTTTTATTCTTCAATTTGTTAATATGGTGTATCACATTGATTGATTTGCATATATTGAAGAATCCTTGCATCCCTGGGATAAATCCCACTTGATTGTGGTGTACGATCCTTTTAACGTGCTGTTGGATTCTGTTTGCTAGTATTTTGTTGAGGATTTTTGCATCTATATTCATCAGTGATATTGGTCTGTAGTTTTCTTTTTTTGTAGTATCTTTGTCTGGTTTTGGTATCAGGGTGATGGTGGCCTCATAGAATGAGTTTGGCAGTGTTCTTTCCTCTGCAACTTTTTGGATGAGTTTGAGAAGGATGGGTGTTAGCTCTACTGTAAATGTTTGATAGAATTCACCTGTGAAGCCATCTGGTCCTGGACTTTTGTTTGTTGGAAGATTTTTCATCACAGTTTCAATTTCATTACTTGTGATTGGTCTGTTCATATTTTCTGTTTCTTCCTGGTTCAGTCTTGGAAGGTTATACCTTTCTAAGAATTTGTCAGTTTCTTCCATTGTCCATTTTATTGGTATATATTTGCTTGTAGTAATCTCTCATGATCCTTTGTATTTTTGAAGTGTCAGTTGTTACTTCTCCTTTTTCATTTCTAATTCTGTTGATTTGAGTCTTCTGCCTTTTTTTCTTGATGAGTCTGGCTAATGGTTTATCAATTTTGTTTATCTTCTCAAAGAACCAGCTGTTAGTTTTATTGATCTTTGCTATTGTTTTCTTTGTTTCTATTTCATTTATTTCTGCTCTGATCTTTATGATTTCTTTCCTTCTGCTAACTTTGGGTTTTGTTTGTTCTTCTTTCTCTACTTCCTTTAGGTGTAAGTTTAGATTGTTTATTTGAGAATTTTCTTGTTTCTTGAGGTAGGCTTGTATTGCTATAAATATCCCGCTTAGAACTGCTTTTGCTGCATCCAATAGGTTTTGGATCGTCGTGTTTTCATTGTCATTTGTCTCTAGGTATTTTCTGATTTCCTCTTTGATTTCTTCAGTGATCTCTTGGTTATTTAGTAACGTAGTGTTTAGCCTCCATTTGTTTGTGTTTTTTACGTTTTTTCCCCTGTAATTGATTTCTCATCTCATAGTGTTGTGGTCAGAAAAGATGTTTGATATGATTTCAATTTTCTTAAATTTACTGAGGCTTGATTTGTGACCCAAGATGTGATCTCTCCTGGAGAATGTTCCGTATGCCCTTGAGAAGAGAGTGTAATCTGCTGTTTCTGGATGGAATGTCCTATAAATATCAATTAAATCTATCTGGTCTATTGTGTCATTTAAAGCTTGTGTTTCCTTATTAATTTTCTGTTTGGATGATCTGTCCCTTGGTGTAAGTGAGGTGTTAAAGTCCCCCACTATTATTGTGTTACTGTCGATTTCCTCTTTTATAGCTGTTAACAGTTGCCTTATGTATTGAGGTACTCCTATGTTGGGTGCATATATATTTGTAATTGCTATATCTTCTTGGATTGATCCCTTGATCATTATGTAGTGTCCTTCCTTGTTTCTTGTAACATTCTTTATTTTAAAGTCTATTTTATCTGATATGATTATTGCTACTCCAGCTTTCTTTTGATTTCCATTTGCATGGAACATCTTTTTCCATCCCCTCACTTTCAGTCTGTATGTATCCCTAGGTCTGAAGGGGGTCTCTTGTAGACAGCATATATATGGTTCTTGTTTTTGTATCCAATCAGTGAGCCTGTGTCTTTTGGTTGGAGCATTTAATCCATTCACGTTTAAGGTAATTCAATATGTATGTTCCTGTTAACATTTTCTTAATTGTTTTGGGTTTATTTTTGTAGGTCCTTTTCTTCTCTTGTGTTTCCCACTTAGAGAAGTTCCTTTAGCATTTGTCGTAAAGCTGGTTTGGTGGTGCTGAATTCTCTTAGCTTTTACTTGTATGCAAAGCTTTTGATTTCTCCATCAAATCTGAATGAGTTCCTTGCCGGGTAGAGTAATCTTGGTTGTAGGTTCTTCCCTTTCATCACTTTAAATGTGTCATGCCACTCCCTTCTGGCTTGTAGAGTTTCTGCTGAGAAATCAGCTGTTAACCTTATGGGAGTTCCCTTATATGTTATTTGTTGTTTATCCCTTGCTGCTTTGAATAATTTTTGTTTGTCTTTAAATTTTTCCATTTTGATTACCATGTGTCTCGGCATGTTTCTCCTTGGGTTTATCCTGTTTGGGGCTCTCTGCGCTTCTTGGGCTTGGGTGGCTATTTCCTTTCACATGTTCGGGAAGTTTTCGACTATAATCTCTTCAAACATTTTCTTGGGTCCTTTCTCTCTCTCTTCTCCTTCTGGGACCCCTATACTCTGAATGTTGGTGCATTTAATGTTGATCCAGAGGTCTCTTAGGCTGTCTTCTTTTCCTTTCATTCTTTTTTCTTTATTCTGTTCCGTGGCAGTGAATTCCACCACTCTGTCTTCCAGGTCACTTATCCGTTCTTCTGCCTCAGTTATTCTGCTATTGATTCCTTCTAGTGTAGTTTTCATTTCAGTTATTGTATTATTCATCTCTGTTTGTTTGTTCTTTAATTCTTCGAGGTCTTTGTTAAACATTTCTTGCATCTTCTTGATCTTTGCCTCCATTCTTTTCCTGAGGTCCTGGATCATCTTCACTATCATTATTTTGAATTCTTTTTCTGGAAGATTGCCTATTTCCACTTCATTTAGTTGTTTTTCTGGGGTTTTATCTTGTTCCTTCATCTGGTACATACATAGCCTTCTGCCTTTTCATCTTGTCTATCTTTCTGTGAATGTGGTTTTTGTTCCTCAGGCTGCAGGATTGTAGTTCTTCTTACTTCTGCTGTCTGCCCTCTCTATTTTTGTTAATTTTAAATGATTTATGAATGTATTATTACTAATATTACTCAAAGTTTCCAACAGAACTGTAAACCTTCATTAATATGATTAAACATATTAGATGTTTCTATCAGTATTTTTTTAATAACTCTTTATTAGAGTATAATTGCTTCACAATGCTCTGTTAGTTTCTGTTGTGCAACAAAGTGAATCAGCCATATGCATACACATGTCCCCATATCCCCTCCCTTTTGAGCCTCCCTCCCATCTTCCCTATCCCACACCTCTAGGTCATTGCAAAGCACTGAACCGATCTCCCTGCACTATGCTTCTGCTTCCCACCAGCCAAGTGTTTTACATCTGGTAGTGTGTATATGTTGAGGCTACTCACTTCACCCCAGCTTTGCCTTCCCACCCATATCATCAAGTCCATTCTCTATGTCTACCTCTTTATTCCTGCCCTGTAACTAGGTTCATCAGTACCATTTTTTTTTTTTTTTTTAGATTCTATATATATGCGTTAGCATACAGTATTTGTTTTTCTCTTTCTGACTTACTTCACTCTGTATGACAGATTCTAGGTCCATCCACCTCACTATAGATAGGTCAATTTCATTTCTTTTTATCACTGAGTAATATTCCATTGTGTATATGTGCCACATCTTCTTTATCTATTCATCTGTCGATGAACACTTAGGTTGCTTCCATGTCTTGACTATTGTAAACAGAGCTGCAATGAACATTGTGGTACATATCTCTTTTTGAATTATGGTTTTCTCAGTGTATATGCACAATAGTGGTATTGCTGGATCATATGGTAGTTCTATTTTTAGTATTTTAAGGAAATTTCATACTGTTCTCCATAGTGGTTGTATCAATTTACATTCCCACCAACAGTGCAAGAGGGTTCCCTTTTCACCACACCCTCTTCAGCATTTATTGTTTGTAGATTTTTTGATGATGGCCATTCTGACAGGCATGAGGTGATACCTCATTGTAGTTTTGATTTGCATTTCTCTAATGATTAGTGATGTTGAGCATCCTTTCATGTGTTTGTTGGCAATCGGTATATGTTCTTTGGGGAAATATCTATTTAGGTGTTCTGGCCATTTTTGGATTGGATTGTTTGTTTTCTTGATATTGAGCTGCATGAGCTGCTTGTACATTTTGGAGATTAATCCTTTGTCAGTTGCTTCATTTACAAATATTTTCTCCCATTCTGAGGGTTGTCTTTTTGTCTTGTTTATGGTTTCCTTTGCTGTACAAAAGCTTTTAAGTTTCATTAGGTCCGATAAGTTTATTTTTGTTTTTATTTCCCTTTCTCTAGGAGGTGGGTCAAAAAGGATATTTCTGTGATTTATGTCAGAGAGTGTCCTTTAAGAGTTTTATAGTGTCTGGCCTTACATTTAGGTCTTTAATCCATTTTAAGTTTATTTTTCGTGTATGGTGTTAGGGAGTGTTCTAATTTCATTGTTTTACATGTAGCTGTCCAGTTTTCCCAGCACCACTTATTGAAGAGGCTGTCTTTTCTCCATTTTATATTCTTGTCTACTTTATCAAAGGTAAGGTGACCATATGTTCATGGGTTTATCTCTGGGTTTTCTATCCTGTACCATTGATCTATATTTCTGTTTTTGTGCCAGTACAATACTGTTTTGATTGCTGAGGCTTTGTAGTATAGTCTGAAGTCAGAGAGCCTGATTCCTCCAGCTCCATTTTTCTTTCTCAAGATTGCTTTGGCTATTTGGGGTTTTTTGTCGTTCCATGCAAATTGTGAATTTTTTTGTTCTCATTCTGTGAAAAATGCCATTGGTAGTTTGTTAGGGATTGCAATGAATCTGTTGATTGCTTTGGATAGTATAGTCATTTTCACAATGTTGAGTCTTCCAACCTAAGAACACGGTATATCTCTCCATCTGTTTGTATCGTCTTTAATTTAATTCATCAGTGTCTTATCATTTCCTGCATATAGGTCTTGTGTCTCCCTAGGTAGGTTTATTCTGAGGTATTTTATTCTTTTTGTTGCAGTGGTAAATGGGAGTGTTTCCTTAATTTCACTTTCAGAATTTTCATCATTAGTGTGTAGAATTGCAAGAGATTTCTGTGCATTAAATTTGTGTCCTTCTACTTTACCAAATTCATTGACTAGCTCATGTAGTTTTCTGCTAGCATCTTTAGGATTCTCTATGTATAGTATCATGTCATCTGCAAACAGTGACAGTTTTACTTCTTCTTTTCTGCTTTGGATTCCTTTTCTGTCTTTTTCTTCTCTGATTGCTGTGGGTAAAACTTCCAAAACTATGTTGAATAATAGTAGTGTGAGTGGGCAACCTTGTCTGGTTCCTGATCATAGAGGAAATGGTTTCACTTTTTCCCCATTGAGAACGATGTTGGCTGTGGGTTTGTCATATATGGCTTTTATTATGTTGAAGTGGGTTCCCTCTATACCTACTTTCTGTAGAGTTTTTATTGTAAATGAGTGTTGAATTTTGTTGAAAGATTTTTCTGCATCTTTTGAGCTTACCATATGGTTTTCATCCTTCAATTTGTTAATATGGTATATCACATTCATTGATTTGCGTATATTGAAGAATCCTTGCATTCCTGGGATAAACCACACTTGATCATGGACTCTGATCCTTTTCATGTGCTGTTGGATTCTGTTTGCTAATATTTTGTTGAGGATTTTTGCATCTATGTTCATCAGTGATACTGGCCTGTAGTTTTCTTTTTTTGTGACATGTTTGGTTTTGGTTTCAGGGTGATGGTGGCCTCATAGAATGAGTTTGGGAGTGTTCCTCCCTCTGCTATATATTGGAAAAGCTTGAGAAGGATAGGTGTTAGCTCTTCTCTAAATGTTTGTTAGAATTCGCCTGTGAAGCTATCTGGTCCTGGGCTTTTGTTTGTTGGAAGATTTTTAATCACAGTTTCAATTTCAGTGCTTGTGATTGGTCTGTTTATATTTTCTATTTCTTCCTGTTTTAGTCTCAGAAGGTTGTGCATTTCTAAGAATTTGTCCATTTCTTCCAGGTTGTC
Source organism: Balaenoptera musculus (assembly GCF_009873245.2). Classification (NCBI taxonomy): domain Eukaryota; kingdom Metazoa; phylum Chordata; class Mammalia; order Artiodactyla; family Balaenopteridae; genus Balaenoptera; species Balaenoptera musculus. The sequence goes on from NC_045787.1 coordinate 72,645,193, forward strand.
CATTGTATTGGCATTTAGCTGCTTGTAGTAATCTCTCATGATCCTTTGTATTTTTTCAGTGTCAGCTGTTACTTCTCCTTTTTTCATTTATAAGTCTGTTGATTTGAGTCTTCTCCCTTTTTTTCTTGATAAGTCTGGCTAATAGTTTATCAATTTTGTTTATCTTCTCAAAGAACCAGCTTTTAATTTTATTTATCTTTGCTATTGTTTTCTTCATTTTCATTTATTTCTGATCTGATCTGATCTTTATGATTCCTTTCCTTCGGCTAACTTTGGGGTATTTTTGTTCTTCTTTCTCTAATTGTTTTAGGTGTAAGGTTAGGTTGATTTATTTGAGGTTTTTCTTGTTCCTTTAGGTAGGATTGTATTGCTATAAACTTCCCTCTTAGAACTGCTTTTGCTGCATCTCATATGTTTTGGGTCGTCATGTTTTCACTGTCATTTGTTTCTAGGTTTTTAAATTTCCTCTTGGATTTCTTCAGTGATCTCTTGCTTATTGAGTAGCATATTGTTTAGCCTCCATGTATTTGTATTTTTTACAGTTTTTTTCCTGTAATTGATATCCCGCCTCATAGCATTGTTGTTGGAAAAGATATTGATACGGTTTCAGTTTTCTTAAATTTACCAAGGTTTGGTTTGTGACCCAAGATATGATCTATCTTGGAGAATGTTCCATGAGCACTTGAGAAGAAAGTATATTCTGTTGTTTTTGGATGGAATGTCCTATAAATATCAATTACGTCCATCTTTTTTAATGTGTCATTTAAAGCTTGTGTTTCCTTATTTATTTTCATTTTGGATGATCTCTCCATTGGTGAAAGTGGCGTGTTAAAGTCCCCTACCATTATTGTGTTATTGTCGATTTCCCCTTTTATGGCTGTTAGCATTTGCCTTATGTATTGAGGTGCTCCTATGTTGGATGCATAAATATTTATAATTGTTATATCTTCTTTTTGGATTGATCCCTTGATCATTATGTAGTGTCCTTCTTTGTCTCTTGTAAGAGTGTTTATTTTAAAGTCTATTTTGTCTGATATGAGAATTGCTACTCCAGCTTTCTTTTGATTTCCATTTGCATGGAATATCTTTTTCCATCCCCTCACTTTCAGTCCGTATGTGTCCCTAGGTCTGAAGTGGGTCTCTTGTAGACAATATATATGCGGGTCTTGTTTTTGTATCCATTCAGCCAGTTTGTGCCTTTTGGTTGGAGCATTTAATCCATTTACATTTAAGGTAATTATCGATAAGTATGTTCCTATTACCATTTTCTTAATTATTTTGGGTTTGTTTTTGTAGGTCTTTTCCTTCTCTTGTGTTTCCTACCTAGAGAAGTTCCTTTAGCATTTGTTGTAAAGCTGGTTTGGTGGTGCTGAATTCTCTTAGCTTTTACTTGTCTGTAAAGGTTTAAATTTCTCTGTCGAATCTGAATGAGAACCTTATTGAGTAGAGTAATCTTGGTTGTAGCGTTTTCACCTTAATCACTTTAAATATGTCCTGCCACTCCCTTCTGGCTTGCAGAGTTTTTGCTGAAAAATCAGCTGTTAACCTCATGGGGATTCCCTTGTATGTTATTTGTTGCTTTTCCCTTGCTGCTTTTAATATTTTTTCTTTGTATTTAATTTTTGATTGTTTGATTAGTATGTGTGTTGGCATGTTTCTCCTTGGATTTATCCTGTATGGGACTCTCTGTGCTTTCTGGACTTGATTGACCATTTTCTTTCCCATGTTAGGGAAGTTTTCAACTATAATCTCTTCAAATATTTTCTCAGACCTTTTCTTTTTCTATTCCTCTTCTGGGACCCCTACAATTAGAATGTTGGTGCATTTAATATTGTCCTAAGGTGTCTGAGACTGTCCGCAATTCTTTTCTTTTCTTTTTTTTCTTTTTCTGCTCTGTGGTAGTTATTTTTACTCTTTTATCTTCCAGGTCCCTTATTTGCTCTTCTACCTCAGTTATTCTGCTATTGATTCCTTCTAGAGAACTTTTAATTTCATTTATTGTGTTGTTCATCATTGTTTTTTTGCTGTTTAGTTCTTCTAGGTCCGTGTTAAAGATTTCTTGTATTTTCTGAATTGTATTTCCAAGGTTTTGGATCATCTTTACTGTCATTATCTGAATTCTTTTTCTGGTAGATTGCGTGTTTCCTCTTCATTTGTTTGTTCTGGTGGCTTTTTACCTTGCTCCTTCATCTGCTGCGTATTTCTCTGTCTTCTCATTTTGTTTAACTTACTGTGTTTGGGGTCTCCTTTTCGCAGGCTGCAGGTTCGTAGTTCCTGTTGTTTTTGGTGTCTGCCCCCAGTGGGTGAGGTTGTTTCAGTGACTTGTGTAGGCTTCTTGCAGAGGGGACTGGTGCCTGTGTTTTGGTGGGTGGGGCTGGATCTTTTCTTTCTGGTGGGCAGGGCCACATCCAGTGGTGTGTTTTGGGGTGTCTGTGACCTTATTATGATTTTCAGCAACCTCTTTGCTATTTGGTGTGGTTGTGTTCCTGTCTTGCTAGTTGATTTGCATGGGGCGTCCAGCACTGGAGCTTGCTGGCTGTTGGGTGGAGCTGGGTCTTAGCACTGATATGGCAGTCTCCTGGAGAGGTCTGACCCACTGATGTTTCGTGGGGTCGGGGGGTCTCTGGTGGTCCAATGTCGTGAACTCACCTCTCCCACCTCAGAGGCTCAGGCCTAACAGCAGGTTGGAGCACCAAGACCCTGTCACCCACACGGCTCAGAAGAAAAGGGAGAAAAAAAGAAAGAAAAAAAGATATTAAAAGAAAAAAATAGTAATAATAATTTAAAAAGAAGAGAGCAAGCAAACCAATAAACAAATCCACCAATGATAACAAGCACTAAAAACTATACTAACATAAACATAAAAATCAGAAACAAATCAGTTGTAGACAGCAGACCCCAAGTCTACAGTTGCTCCCAAAGTCCACTGCCTCAAGTTTATGATGATTCATGGTCTATTCAGGTATTCCACAGTTGCAGGGTACATCAAGTTGATTGTGGAGATTTAATCTGCTGCTCCTGAGGCTTCTGGGAGAGATTTCCCTTTCTCTTCTCTGTTCACACAGCTCCTGGGGTTCATCTTTGGTTTTGGCCCCACCTCTACGTGTAGGTTGCCCTCAGGCTTCTGTTCCCACCCAGACAGGACAGGGTTAAAGCAGAGGCTGATTAGGGGGCTCTGGCTCACTCATGCCAGGGACAGAGGGTACAGGTTATAATTGGAATGCAGGGCGAGCCTGCAGTGTCAGAGGCCGGCGTAACATTGCAACAGCCTGAGGCGCACTGTATGTTTTCCCAGGGAACTTGTCCCTGGATCACGAGACCCTGGCAGTGGCGGGCTGCACAGGCTCCCGGGGGCGTGGGGGGGGTGGTGTGTGGATAGTGACCTGTGTTTTCATGCAGGACTTGGTGAGTGCAGCCACAGTGTTAGTGTTTCATGCTTATCTCTGGGGTCTGAGCTGATAGCCATGGCTCGCGCCTGTCTCTGGAGCTTGTTTAGACAGTGCTCTGCCTTCTGTGGGCAGAAAGGGAAGGAATCCCCTCTTCTCAAGCAACCCAAAACAATGGTGTCTTGCCTCTTCAGCAGGTCCAGACTTTTTCTCAGTCTCCCTCCTGGCTAGCTGTGGCGCACTAGCCCCCTTCAGGCTGTGTTCACGCAGCCAACCCCAGTCCTCTCCCTGGGATCTGACCTCCGAAGCCCAAGCCTCAGCTCCCAGCCCCCACCCGCCCTGGTGGGTGAGCCAACAAGCCTCTCAGGCTGGTGAGTGCTGCTCGGCACCGATCCTCTGTGTGGGAATCTCCCTGCTTTGCCCTCTGCACCCCTGTTGCTGCGCTCTCCTCCATGGCTCCGAAGCTTCCCCCTACCCACACCCCATCTCCACCAGTGAAGGGGCTTCCTGGTGTGTGGAAACTTTCCCTCCTTCACAGCTCCCTCCCAGAGGTGCAGGTCCCATCCCTATTCTTTTGTCTCTGTTTTTTCTGTTTTCTTTTGCCCTACCCAGGTACGTGGGGAGTTTCTTGCCTTTTGGGAAGTCTGAGGTCTTCTGCCAGCGTTCAGTAGGTGTTCTGTAGGAGTTATTCCACATATAGATGTATTTGTGGGGAAGAAGGTGATCTCCACTTCTTACTCCTCCGCCATCTTGAAGGTCCTCTTACATCTTCTTTCCAATTGGGATGCATTTATTTTTCTTGTGTAATTGTCCTAACAAGAACCTCAAGTATAGTATTAAATAGAAGTGGTGAGAGAGGAAACGTTTTCCTTCTTCCTGATTTAAGGGGAAAGTATTCAGTCTTCCATCATTAAATATGGTATAAACTATGTGGTTTTCATAGATACTCATTTTTAGGTTGAGGACATAACCTTGTACTTCAAGTTTGTTGAATCTTTTTTATCCCTACTGTGTTGGGCTTTGTCAAATATCTTTTATGCCTCTATTTATATGATCCTATGGTTTTGCCCTTTATTCTACTAATAAGGAGTATTACAGCAATTGACTTTTGGATGTTAAAGAAACCTTGTATTCTTGGATAAATCGCACTTGGTCATGGTGTATAATCCTTTGTATGTATTGCTGGATTCCCTGTTCTAGTATTTTACTGAGGATTTTTGCATACATATTCATAATGGATTTTGATTTGTTGTTATTTTTTGTGATACCTTTTTCTAGTTTTGATATCAGGGTAGTATTGGTCTGAGTGTTCCAACCTCTTCTGTTGTTTTAGAAGATTCTGTGAAGAAGTGGTTTTAATTTTTCTTAATGCATTTAATAGAAGTTATTAGTGAACACTTTGGGCTTTTCATTGTGGTTAGATTTTGTTTTGTTTTGCTTTATTTTTGTTTTTTTAAAATTAGCAACTCAATGTATTTTTATAAATCTATACAGGTTTTCTGTTTCTTTCTGAGTCACTTTGGTTGTTTGTGTCTTCCTAGGAATTTGTTCATTTAATCTAGATAATCTAATTTTTGGCAGAAAGTTGTTAATTAATTCCCTTATAATCATTTTTATTTCAGTAAGGAAATAGTGATGCCTCCTGTCTTATTCCTGATTTTAATGATTTGAGTCATATATCTTTCTTTCTTGGTCAGTCTAACTAAAGCCTTTGTCAATTTTGTTGGTCTTTTCAAAGAACCAACCTTTGGTTCTGCTATTTTTTTCAATTATTTTGCTATTCTCTGTTTCAATTTTTTCTCAAATCCTTGTTATTTCCTTCCTTATGCTTGCTCTGAGTTTACTTTGATTTTTTTTTTAGTTTTGTAAGGTGGAAGTTTAGGTTATTGATTTGAGATCTTTGCTTTTAAAAAAAATATAGGTGTTTGCAGGTGTAAATTTCTCTCTGAACACTACTTTTGCTTCTGGTCATAACATTTATATTGCATTTTTATTTCCATTCCTCTCAAAGTATTATCTAATTTCTCCTGGGATTTTTTTCTTTGATAATAAAGAATAAACATTAAATGGTTATTTATGAGTATGTTGTGTAATTTCTACAAATTTGTGAATTTCCCAAACATCATTCAGTTCTGATTTCTAAATTTATTCTATTTTTTGTAAAATAGAATACAATACAAAATAGAATACATACAAAGTACATATTCAATAATTTTGTATGATTTCAATAATCTTAAGTTTCTTGATGCTTGTTTTCTTTCTGTCTTATTTCAGTCAACTATGCCTTTGTGAAATTCATCTCTGTAGTTTATTTATTTATTTATTTATTTATTTATTTATTTATTTATTTTTGATTTTAATGCTCCATAGTATGAATATACCACAATTAATTACCTATTAAATTGTTGGGTAATGTGGATAAACTATTTAGGTTATTTGCATTATTTTTCACATTTTTATATGTACATTTTGGTGCACACATGTATGCATTTTTGTTGTGTATATAGCTTGGAATAGAATTATTGGGTCGTGCATTTGTGTATTCAAGTTTAGCAGATGCTACCAACTGCTTTGTTTCCTAGCAGTTGTGCCAATTTTTTTTCCACAAGAAGTATATGAGAGTTTTACTTGCTTCTCATTTTTACCAGCATTGTACTCTCACTATTTCTAATTTTAGATATTTTGTGGGTGTATCTCAAATGTGGCTTTAATTTGCAATTCTCTGGTAGCTGAAGAGATCGAGCACCTTTTCATATGTCCATTGGACATCAGGATATCCTCTTTGGTTAAGTGTCTATTCAAGGGACTTGGGGCAATGCTTTTATTATGTTATCTGTAATTTTTTAGGAGTTTATTTATAGTCTATGCATATTTTGTCATGTGTATGGATGTATTCCAGATATCTTGTAGATTAAGGAATTCTCATATTTTTAGTTTGCTGTTTTTATCTGAAGTGAAGAATTTTAACAAATTGCTTTTTTGCATATATTGAGATGATTATATAAATTTTACCATTCATTTTTTAGCTCATATATTTATTTTCTAGTGTAAAACCAATCTTGCATTCTTGAAATAAAACTAACTTGGTCCAGATGTATAATAATTTAAAATTTTACTAGATTTGATTTTCTTTTATTTTTTAGTATTTTGAAATCAATTTCACAAGAGAAATTGGCCTATAATTCTCTTTCTTATAATATTTTTTCCAGGTTTAGTTTCAGTCATGCTACTTGCATAGAATGACTTAGAGGGTGTTTTTTATTTTTTTATTTTTTGGGAGAGTTTGTTTAAAATCGGCACATTCCTTTGCACATATTTAGAAAATTGACCAGTGAAACAATCTAGGCCTAATGTTTGCTTTGTGGATCAGTTTTTCTTTATGAATTCAGTTTATTAATAGCTATAAGATATTCAGATTATTTTTCAGTCAGTTTTGATGTTATGTTTTCAAATTTATTGACATATTATTGGTCATAATTACCTATTATTATCTTTTTAATGTTTCCAGATCTGTGATGACATTCTCTTTTTTATTCTTGATATTGGTTATTTGTGATTTCTCTCTCTTTTTCCCTTGATAAATATTTCTTAATCTTTCCAAATAACCACATTTTGACTTAAAAAATTTTTTTCTTATGTTGATATAACTTCTACTTCATTAACTTCAAATCTTATTTTTGTTATTTTTTTTCTTGTACATTCTGTGGGTTTAATTTCCTCTTCTTTTCCTGACTTCTTAAATTGATATCAAGATAATTGAATATTTTTAGCTTTGTTTTTTGCTAACATATACACTTAAGGTTACAAATTTCCCTCTAAGACGATCCACAGTTTCATACCAAAAATTTGATACACAGTATTTTTATTTTTTTATTTTTTTGTGCATTGTTTTTGTTTATTATTTATTTATTTATTATTACTTTTGGCTGCATCAGGTCTTAGCTGCGGCGCATGGGATCTTTCGTTGCAGCGCGCGGGCTCTTCGTTGAGGTGTGCAGTATTTTTAATTCAGTTTAAAATATTTTGTAATTTCCACTGTGATTTATAGTTAGTTTCATGTTTTATTAGTTTCATGTTTTATTTGGCAGTGTGTTGCTTGATTTCTAAATGTTTACTGATTTTTTAAACTAGGTTAAAAAAAATTAAGTTTGACTTTATTATCTTTATGTTCTAAGTAAGTATGTATATATCATATCAAATACTTTGATATTTATTGAAACTCGTTTTATGGCCCAGCATATATTAAATTTTTGTATATATTCTATGTGCATTTGAAAAGTAAGTGCGTTCTTAGTTATTAAAAACAGAATTATTGATTTAAATAAGGTCACATTTGTTATTCCTTTTGTTCAAATCTTACATATCTCTACCAATTCTGAGTCTTTTTGTCTTACCAGTTACAAAGATTGAGGTTTAAAAATTTTCAACTATGATTTTGGATTGGTTTGCTTCTCCTTCTTGTTCTTTCTGCTTTTCCTTCATATATTTTGAGGCCATTTATTAACTGCAAAATGTTTAAGACTCTTACATATTTCTGTTGGATTGATCCTTTATCATTATTAAATAAAAATCCCCCTTGCTCTCTAGTAATACTTGTTGATTGCTGAGAGAAAACATTTGCATATTATGTATATGATAAACATATCAGAATATATTCAGAACAAATAAAGAACTTTCAAAACCCCAAAATATACAAACTAAGTAAAAAGGACAAGAAATTCGAATATGCAGTTGACCCTTGAACAACAAGGGTTTGAACTGCATGGGTCCACTTATACAAGGATTTTTTTTTTCACTAAATACTTACCACAGTACTACACTATCCATGACTGGTTGAATCTGCAGGTGCAGAACTGAGGATATGGAGGGCTGACTGCAAAGTTATATTTGGATTTTTGACTGTGCAGGGGATGGGTGCCCCTAACCCCCACATTGTTCAAGGATCAACTAGACATTCCCTTCTTTATTTTATTGTGGTAAGTGTATGTAACATGGAATTTACCATTTTAATATTTTTGAGTGTAAAATTCAGTAGCACTAAGTACTTTCACATTATTGTGTGACCATCACCACTATCTGTCTCCAAAATTTTTCCAACACAAATGGAAGGTCTGTACCCATTAAAGCAATATCCCTTTTATTTTTAAAGGATGCCATGATAAACGTTTACTTTTGTTTAAGTCGAGGACTTTATAGCTGTGGCTTAGACATTTTTGCTCAAATCTGGTTTGCGATTAGATCAGTTTAAAAATAATGTCCATATCTTCACAGTTGACTGAAATAGTTTTTAATCACTCTTTCTAAATATATGCAAACATAAAACAATGGATAGACTAACTTGGTTATAACTATAAAGCCAAAACAATTTATAAATTAAAATTAAAAATAACTATAAAACAAATATAGTTCAAATCAAACCATTCGCTTAAATAAACATAACACTTTTAATTCAAATAATTACTTACATGTTTAATATGACACTGACTACTGTGACACAGATAATTTTGAGGATGATAATCCCAGACACTTGGCTTTGCTTAGAGCAATATTTCTCAACCTTAGCCGCATACCAAGCTACAGCAGGGAGCTTTCAAAAATACTAATGACTGAACCTCACCTGCAGAGATTCTGTGTAATTGCTCTGGGATGTGGCCTGAGTATTGCAATGTCTTAAACCCTCACAAGTGAACCTAATATCAGTCAAGGTTAAGAGCTGTGGGCTTATATGAATACATTGTTTATAAGTTGACTCTATTATTTTCTCATTAGACTTTAATTACTATTGAATTACTTGGAGCTAACAGTAAACCAGATATAATGCAGAACCAAAAATTTAATGACAGTACTGGTCAAAGAAATAATACAAAATGTGCTTATATTATTATTTTTTAAATTTGTCATCAAAAGGAGAAAAAGACTCAAAATTTTTGAAGAGAAATTACTTATCTGCAAAAATATGCCTGAAAACAAATAAAGGTCTGCAAATTCTTATTTGAATAGTGTCCCATGATTACCTAGCCTTGTGTAAGCATGAAAAAAAACCCAAAACCAAAAACCTAGCTCATAGGTTCTTAGTCATGGCCACATACATTACAATTATCTGGTAAGTTTTATTTTACTTTATTATTATTTTTTGGTGAGGTGTAATTGACATTGTTTTGTTTTTTAAAACACATCCCATGTCCCACCTGAGAAGAATTCAATCCCTGGAAATAAGAGTAAAATAACAATACCTTTATAAGATTTCCAGGTAATTCTTGTGTGCAGGCAGTTGTGTGAATCATTGGAACAGACTATTATTTGCAAAATATATAAGGCAAGTTGGACAGTTTAAGAAAAATGTAAATGTAGTTTTTTCTTTTATATAATTTTAAAAAGCATATTTGTAGGTAAATTTTACATAAAATGTAATTTTTATAATCATAAGGAAATATAAATGCACCTCCATATTTATTCTCATTTATTTTACAATAATTTTTAAAAACCCTAGAAGTTGGTAACTGTGTTTCACCTATCATTTACTGTATTCTTAAACCATTAGCATGGGGCAAAGTTGACTTGAACTCATTAGAAGATTCTTTTTTTTTAGGAGACAGAGTGGCAGAAAGATTGACAAATCATAAAAGAAAAGAAGATTTCTGTAAAGTTAAAATGTGCTGCAATGAGGTGGAAAGAAAATAACAATGTGCATTGTAAGGTTTTGAATAAAGTGATCTGCAAATTACCTAGAAAGTTCAGAAAAAAATACTAAGATAATTTTAGTGACATTTCATTCAGTAGCCATATCCTGAAGTGTTCTTAGTAACACTTCACATATACCATAGATATATGACTGGAAGAAGATAATGTCAAAACATTTGTAAATATGTGCTGAATTCTGCTTTAATTTTTATGAAGGCTTTCAGTAAAATCACATTGAAAAATTCACCTAGTCTTGTTTGAAGCCTAAGACCTCTGGCATTGTATCTGAAATTTTTTTGTACAAGGGAATTTTTTTTTTTCTTTTGCAGGAATCATCATATATCTCTAATATTGAAGGGTGCTTTCATTCACTGACTCTCATTTATTACCTAAATGAGAGTAATGTGTCAGGCACTGTGCTAGGAGTTGGGGAGTTACAAAAGTGGGAAAATTTATTAATCTTTATTGTGTTTTTTTGAGCAATGAACAAATCAGTCAGCAATTACAATTTAATGTGTGTGCTATAAATTATATTATTACTATTAATAATAATAGCATCTAACTGCAAAGAGCATTTGCTATATGCCAGACTGGGTTCTAAGTATTTTGCACGTATTAACTCAGCCAACAGTAGAACTTAGGCTGCTCCTGATATGCAATGAGTAGGTAGCTATCTGATTCCTGTGACACCAGAGAAAGCTTCCTGGAGATGGTGGTGACTGAGCTGAGTCGTAAAGCAGAAATTAGACCCAATCAAGCAAAGAATCACTGGACAGGTAGTCTAAATAGAATAACATTTGTAAATGTATGGATGCATAAGACAGCCTGACTTGTTTATTGAACAACAAAAAATTTAGCATACTTGGAACATTGGGTATGTGGAAGAGTGATGGGAGGAAAGGATGGAAAAAATTCAAATATCAGATCACGAGGAACTTATATATCATGCTGATGAGGTTGGAGTCTCCAGAAAGTGAAGGAAAGATATTTAATAATTTTAAGCATGTTATTAACATAATCAGAATTTAGTACTTCAGAATGACAACTATGGTGGTCATTCTACTTAATATGGGAATGAACTCGTAGGGAAAATTTGGAGTCAGAGAATTAAGAGACTCTTGCAGTAGTCAAGGCAGAAGATGATAGCCCGGGCTTCCAGCAGTGCGGAATGGTGGAGACAGTTGACAGACCTAATAGATGTAAGTAGGTAAAATAGGTAGGAGATTGTAATCAATTTTGTGATGAGGGAGTATGATAGTTAATTTTTTAAAAATAAATTTATTTATTTATTTATTTTTGGCTGCATTGGGTCTGCGTTGCTGTGCCTGGGCTTTCTCTAGTTGTGGCGAGCAGGGGCTACTCTTCATTGCGGTGCTCAGGCTTCTTATTGCGGTGGCTTCTCTTGTTGCGGAGCATGGGCTCTAGGTGCGTGGGCTTCAGTAGTTTTGGCACGTGGGCTCAGTAGTTGTGGCTCGCGGGTTCTAGAGCACAGGCTCAGTAGTTGTGGCACATGGGCTTAGCTGCTCCGCGGCATGTGGGATCTTCCCAGACCAGGGATCGAATCCGTGTCCCCTGCATTGGCAGGCAGACTCTTAACCACTGTGCCACCAGGGAAATCCCGATGGTTAATTTTATGTGTCAACTTGGCTAGGCCTTGGGATCCACATATTTGGTCAAATATTATTCTAGATGTTTCCCTGAGGGCATTTTTTAGATGAGGTTAACATTTAATTCAATAGACCTTGAGGAAAACAGAGTATCCTCCATAATGTGGGCAAGCTTCATTCAATCAGTTGAAGGCCTTAAGAGAAAAAAGAGACTGATCTCCCCAGAAGAAGAGGGAATTCTTCCAACAGACTGCTTTTGGACTTGAATTGCAACTCTTCCCTGGGTCTCCAGCCTGCTGGCCTACCCTGCAGAGTTTGAATTTGCCAAGATGCCACAATCATGTGAGCCAATTCCTTAAAATAAATCTCTCTCTGTATTATACATCTGGTTAGTTCTGTTTCTCTGGAGTACCCTGATTAGTACAGAGGGAAGATGTAAAAGGAAGTCTAGGATTATTCTTGCAGTGGATGGTTGGTGGAGCCATTCCCAGACATTGGAAACACAGGAGAGATGACTTACCAGGATATAAAGAATTTAGTTCAGACATATTTAATATGAAGTGCCTGGGGGCACATACAAATGGAGAGGATCAGTAGATGCTTTTATGAGACTGAAAGTCAGGCAAGAAATCTGGGCTAGATATTTCACTCTAGGGGAGGAGGTTTCAGCAGTTGAAGAAAACTCATTCAGGAAAATAATAACAGCAACAACATAGAGACATAAAGCAAGAATAGGCACCTGGGATAAGAGGACAAGGAGACTGACAAGAATCTTTTAGAGCTGAAAATAAAAAACTAGGACAGAGTGGTATCACAGAAGTCAAGAGAAGAGAGAATTTTAAGAAAGGATGAGTCAAGTGCTGTTGAGCCATATAAATGTGAGCCTTAGGAGGAAATCAGTGACCTTAGAAAGAAGAGTTTTCTAGAGCTATAAACTAAGATTATAAAAAATCAAATAGCACTTACTACAATATTTTTCAGAAAAGCTAATCATACTTTTAGCCATCACACAACCATATTTGTAATGAAATTCGGAGAGAAATTTCATTAGCATCCATATATTTATTTGATCTACAGAGTAACTCTGAGGCTGAGAGATTTCAGGAAACTTTCCAGCTTTCCCCTGGGCAAGCGACAGATTCAGAATTTGAGTTTGGATGTCCAGTGCTCCATAAGGGGCTCATAATGATACACTGAATCCCACAGCTATAAAAGCAAGACAAGAACCCACATATAGCAACAACTGAAAAAGGGGAGAGGAAGAAACAGAGGGAAACAGGGAGAAAATCCTAGATAAAAACTTGTACTTGTTCATAAGGGAAGAAAAAATATGGAGGGTATTAAATTGGAGGAGAAAGAGGTTTATAGTTGACACCAATTGAAGAACAGGATGGAAGGATTCCATAACAGTCAGTATTAGAGAAAGTGTTCAAATATTTTTCAAAATTTAACAATATACAAAATATACCAATCAACTGTTCTTTTAAAATATTATATAAATCACTTATTTATTTGATTGAATGAATGCTTTTTCTTATTAATATTCAGAACATATAGTGGTAAATCAAAAGGAAGATCTTAGTGAACAAATTTTGATATAAATGTACAAAACAATTGATGCCTAACACAACTTCTATTTTTTTAACAAAAAGTTAGTGTTTGTGTGCTACCTATAGTGGAAAGGTGTATTTGCAGTATTTGAAGTATCACATCAGAATTAGCAACTTACTTTAATGCTTACTTGTAATACTCTCTAACTTGAAATGTCATCACATATATTTTTTTGAATAGCTGGATCAACGAGAATTTCAGGAAAATACATCAACTATCGTCCCAACCTCCAACACACACAGTTCATGATCATCTTGTTGTCTTTATTTTCTTTTGTTCCTAGAAGAAGAAATAGATTTTGACTTTCAAATAAATGATTTTATCTTGCCTGGCTGATAAAATTTATTGTCTCATTCATATAAAATGATTACTACCTAAAGTTTCACCTCATAAATACTATTGTTTAGTTTTAAGAATAATTTTGGGAAAGCATAGACTATCTTGTTGGAAGTATGTTATTCATTATTCCTTTAAGAAATTTTTAGAATGTACACAGGATGAACACACAGATCTTTTGGTCTGCATTTTCCCACTCTCTCCTCTGTGTCATACACCCTCAGAATTGTTTGTATGTAGCAACATATTAATGCCTGTTCACCAATCCCAGTCCATTTTGTCAACATAATCACCTAGTGGTTGTATGCATCATTTCATTATACTCTTAGAAAATTAGCATAAGTTTTCCATTTTTAAAAAATGTTATTAACCTACATCTTAATATTAACCTACTTATATTTAAATGTAATTGAATGAATTTGTGAATCTTCTTGCTACTCAGGTTGTTTTTATTTATAATTTTTTTATTTCACTTTACTATATAAATGATATATTATAGGTATGTTTAAGCCTAACTTTCTTTAGTAATGTTAACTTTACATTTATTGCAACATTCTTAGACCTTTCCACATTGATTGAATGGTTAGTTAAGGCAATCCAGAAAGGAGGGAGAGAAAACATGAATGTATAAACTTTTTTTTTTTTTAACATCTTTATTGGAGTATAATTGCTTTACAATGGTGTGTTAGTTTCTGCTTTATAACAAAGTGAATCAGTTATACATATACATATGTTCCCATATCTCTTCCCTCTTGCATCTCCCTCCCTCCCACCCTTCCTATCCCACCCCTCTAGGTGGTCACAAAACACCGAGCTGATCTCCCTGTGCTATGCGGTTGCTTCCCACTAGCTATCTATTTTACGTTTGGTAGTGTATATATGTCCATGCCACTCTCTCACTTTGTCCCAGCTTACCCTTCCCTCTCCCCATATCCTCAAGTCCATTCTCTAGTAGGTCTGTGTCTTTATTCCTGTCCTGCCCCTAGGTTCTTCATGACCTTTTTTTTTTTTTTTAAGATTCCATATATATGTGTTAGCATACGGTATTTGTTTTTCTCTTTCTGACTTAGTTCACTCTGTATGACAGACTCTAGGTCCATCCACCTCACTACAAATAACTCAATTTCGTTTCTTTTTATGGCTGAGTAATATTCCATTGTATATATGTGCCACATCTTCTTTATCCATTCATCCGATGATGGACACTTAGGTTGCTTCCATGTCCTGGCTATTGTAAATAGAGCTGAAATGAACATTTTGGTACATGACTCTTTTTGAATTATGGTTTTCTCAGGGTATATGCCCAGTAGTGGGATTGCTGGGTCGTATGGTAGTTCTATTTTTAATTTTTTAAGGAACCTCCATACTGTTCTCTGTAGTGGCTGTATCAATTTACATTCCCACCAACAGTGCAAGAGTGTTCCCTTTTCTCCACACCATCTCCAGCATTTATTGTTTGTAGATTTTTTGATGATGGCCATTCTGACCAGTGTGAGATGATATCTCATTGTAGTTTTGATTTGCATTTCTCTAATGATTAAGGATGTTGAGCATTCTTTCATGTGTTTGTTGGCAACCTGTATATCTTCTTTGGAGAAATGTCTATTTAGGTCTTCTGCCCATTTTTGGATTGGGTTGTTTGTTTTTTTGTTATTGAGCTGCATGAGCTGCTTGTAAATTTTGGAGATTAATCCTTTGTCAGTTGCTACATTTGCAAATATTTTCTCCCATTCTGAGGGTTGTCTTTTGGTCTTGTTTATGGTTTCCTTTGCTGTGCAAAAGCTTTTAAGTTTCATTAGGTCCCATATGTTTATTTTTGTTTTTATTTCCATTTTTCTAGGAGCTGGGTCAAAAAGGATCTTGCTGTGATTTATATCATAGAGTGTTCTGCCTAAGTTTTCCTCTGAGAGTTTGATAGTGTCTGACCTTACACTTAGGTCTTTAATCCATTTTGAGTTTATTTTTGTGTATGGTGTTAGGGAGTGTTCTAATTTCATACTTTTACATGTACCTGTCCAGTTTTCCCAGCACCACTTATTGAAGAGGCTGTCTTTTCTCCACTGTATATGCTTGCCTCCTTTATAAAAGACAAGGTGACCATATGTGCGTGGGTTTATCTCTGGGCTTTCTATCCTGTTCCATTGATCTATATTTCTGTTTTTGTGCCAGTGCCATACTGTCTTGATTACTGTAGCTTTGTAGTATAGTCTGAAGTCAGGGAGCCTGATTCCTCCAGCTCCATTTTTCTTTCTCAAGATTGCTTTGGCTATTCGGGGTCTTTTGTGTTTCCATACAAATTGTGAAATTTTTTGTTCTAGTTCTGTGAAAAATGCCAGTGGTAGTTTGATAAGGATTTCATTGAATCTGTAGAATGCTTTGGGTAGTAGAGTCATTTTCACAATGTTGATTCTTCCAATCCAGGAACATGGTATATCTCTCCATCTATTTGTATCATCTTTAATTTCTTTCATAAGTGTCTTATAATTTTCTGCATACAGGTCTTTTGTCTCCTTAGGCAGGTTTATTCCTAGATATTTTATTCTTTTTGTTGCAGTGGTAAATGGGAGTGTTTTCTTAATTTCATTTTCAGATTTTTCATCATTAGTGTATTGGAATGCAAGAGATTTCTGTGCATTAATTTTGTATCCTGCTACTTTACCAAATTCATTGATTAGCTCTAGTAGTTTTCTGGTAGCATCTTTAGGATTCTCTATGTATAGTATCATGTCACCTGCAAACAGTGACAGCTTTACTTCTTATTTTCCAATTTGGATTCCTTTTATTTCTTTTTCTTCTCTGATTGCTGTGGCTAACACTTCCAAAACTATGTTGAATAATAGTGGTGAGAGTGGGCAACCTTGTCTTGTTCCTGATCTTAGTGGAAATGGTTTCAGTTTTTCACCATTGAGGATGATGTTGGCTGTGGGTTTGTCATATATGGCCTTTATTATGTTGAGGAAAGTTCCCTCTATGCCTACTTTCTGCAGGGCTTTTATCATAAATGGGTGTTGAATTTTGTCCAAAGCTTTCTCTGCATCTACTGAGATGATCATATGGTTTTTCTCCTTCAGTTTGTTAATATGGTGTATCACATTGATTGATTTGCGTATATTGAAGAATCCTTGCATTCCTGGGATAAACCCCACTTGATCATGGTGTATGATCCTTTTAATGTGCTGTTGGATTCTGTTTGCTAGTATTTTGTTGAGGATTTTTGCATCTATGTTCATCAATGATATTGGAGTGTAGTTTTCTTTCTTTGTGACATCTTTGTCTGGTTTTGGTATCAGGGTGATGGTGGCCTCGTAGAATGAGTTGGGGTGTGTTCCTCCCTCTGCAATATTTTGGAAGAGTTTGAGAAGGATAGCTGTTAGCTCTTCCCTAAATGTTTGATAGAATTCACCTGTGAAGCCGTCTTGTCCTGGGCTTTTGTTTGTTGCAAGATTTTTAATCACAGTTTCAATTTCAGTGCTTGTGATGGGTCTGTTCATATTTTCTTTTGCTTCCTGGTTCAGTCTCGGCAGGTTGTGCATTTCTAAGAATTTGTCCATTTCTTCAAGGTTGTCCATTTTATTGGCATAGAGTTGCTTGTAGTAATCTCTCTGATCATTTGTGTTTCTTCAGTGTCAGTTGTTACTTCTCCTTTTTCATTTCTAATTCTCTTGATTTGAGTCTTCTCCCTTTTTTTCTTGATGAGTCTGGCTAATGGTTTATCAATTTTGTTTATCTTCTCAAAGAACCAGCTTTTAGTTTTATTGATCTTTGCTATTGTTTCCTTCATTTCTTTTTCATTTATTTCTGATCTGATCTTTATGATTTCTTTCCTTCTGCTAACTTTGGGGTTTTTTTGTTCTTCTTTCTCTAATTGCTTTAGGTGCAACGTTAGGTTGTTTATTTGAGATGTTTCCTGTTTCTTAACGTAGGATTGTATTGCTATAAACTTCCCTCTTATAACTGCTTTTTCTGCATCCCATAGGTTTTGGGTCATCGTGTCTCCATTGTCATTTGTTTGTAGGTATTTTTTGGTTTCCCCTTTGATTTCTTCAGTGATCACTTCGTTATTAGGTAGTGTATTGTTTAGCCTCCATGTGTTTGTATTTTTTACAGATCTTTTCCTGTAATTGATATCTCGTCTCATAGTGTTGTGGTCAGAAAAGATACTTGATACGATTTCAATTTTCTTAAATTTACCAAGGCTTGATTTGTGACCCAAGGTATAATCTATCCTGGAGAATGTTCCATGAGCACTTGAGAAAAATGTGTATTCAGTTGTTTTGGAGTGGAATGTCCTATTAATATCAATTAAGTCCATCTTGTTTAATGTATCATTTAAAGCTTGTGTTTCCTTATTTATTTTCCTTTTGGATGATCTGTCCATTGGTGAAAGTGGGGTGTTAAAGTCCCCTACTATGATTGTGTTACTGTCGATTTCCCCTTTTATGGCTGTTAGTATTTGCCTTATGTATTGAGGTGCTCCTATGTTGGGTGCATAAATATTTACAATTGTTATATCTTCTTCTTGGATCGATCCCGTGCTCATTATGTAGTGTCCTTCTTTGTCTCTTGGAATAGTCTTTATTTTAAAGTCTATTTTGTCTGATATGAGAATTGCTACTCCAGCTTTCTTTTCATTTCCATTTACATGGAATATCTTTTTCCATCCCCTCACTTTCAGTCTGTATGTGTCCCTAGGTCTGAAGTGGGTCTCTTGTAGACAGCATATATACAGGTCTTGTTTTTGTATCCATTCAGCCAGTCTGTGTCTTTTGGTGGGAGCATTTAATCCATTCACATTTCAGGTAATTATCAATATGTATGTTCCTATTCCCATTTTCTTAATTATTTTGGGTTTGTTATTGTAGGTGTTTTCCTTCTCATGTTTCTTGCCTAGAGAAGTTCCTTTAGCATTTGTTGTAAAGCTGGTTTGGTGGTGGTGAACTCTCTCAGCTTTTGCTTGTCTGTAAAGGTTTTAATTTCTCCATCAAATCTGAAAGAGATCCTTGCCGGGTAGAGTAATCTTGATTGTAGGTTTTTCTCCTTCATCACTTTAAATATGTCCTGCCACTCCCTTCTGGCTTGCAGAGTTTCTGCTGAAAGATCAGCTGTTAACCTTATGGGGATTCCCTTGTGTGTTATTTGTTGTTTTTCCCTTGCTGCTTTTAATATGTTTTCTTTATATTTAATTTTTGATAGTTCGATTAATATGTGTCTTGGCGTTTCTCCTTGGATTTATCCTGTATGGGACTCTCTGTTCTTCCAGGACTTGATTAACTATTTCCTTTCCCATATTAGGGAAGTTTTCAACTATAATCTCTTCAAATATTTTCTCAGTCCCTTTCTTTTTCTCTTCTTCTTCTGGGACCCCTATCATTCGAATGTTGGTGCATTTAATGTTGTCCCAGAGGTCTCTGAGACTGTCCTCAGTTCTTTTCATTCTTTTTTCTTTATTCTGCTCTGCAGTAGTTATTTCCACTATTTTATCTTCCAGGTCACTTACCCGTTCTTCTGCCTCAGTTATTCTGCTATTGGTCCCTTCTAAAGTATTTTTAATTTCATTTATTGTGTTTTTCATCATTGCTTGGTTCCTCTTTAGTTCTTCTAGGTCCTTGTTAAATGTTTGTTGCATTTTGTCTATTCTAATTCCAAGATTTTGGATCATCTTTACTATCATTATTCTGAATTCTTTTTCAGGTAGACTGCCTATTTCCTCTTCATTTGTTAGGTCTGGTGGCTTTTTACCTTGCTCCTTCATCTGCTGTGTGTTTTTCTGTTTTCTCGTTTTGCTTATCTTACTGTGTTTGGGGTCTCCTTTTTGCAGGCTGCAGGTTCGTAGTTCCTGTTGTTTTTGGTGTCTGTCCCCAGTGGCTAAGGTTGGTTCAGTGGGTTGTGTAGGCTTCGTGGTGGAGGGGACTGGTGCCTGTGTTCTGGCTGATTAGGCTGGATCTTGTCTTTCTGGTGGGCAGGTCCACGTCTGGTGGTGTGTTTTGGGGTGTCTGTGGCCTTATTATGATTTTAGGCAGCCTCTCTGCTAATGGAGGGGGCTGTGTTCCTGTCTTGCTAGTTGTTTGGCATAGGGTTTCCAGCACTGTAGCTTGCTGGTCGTTGAGTGAAGCTGGGTCTTGGTGTTGAGATGGAGATCTCTGGGAGATTTTTGCCGTTTGGTATTACGTGGAGCTGAGAGGTCTCTTGTGGACCAGTGTCCTGAAGTTGGCTCTTCCACCTCAGAGGCACAGCCCTAATGCCTGGCTGGAGCACCAAGAGCCTTTCATCCACACGGCTCAGAATAAAAGGGAGAAAAAATAGAAAGAAAGAAAGAAAGAAAGAGGATAAAATAAAATAAAGTTATTAAAATAAAAAATAATTATTAAGAAAAATATTATTTTAAAGAAAAAAAAAAAAAAAAAATGGACGGACAGAACCCTAGGACAAATGGTGAAAGCAAAGCCATACAGACAAAATCTCACACAGAAGCATACACATACACACTCACAAAAATAGGAAAGGGGGAAAAAATAATATATCTTGCTCCCAAAGTCCACCTCCTCAATTTGGGATGATTCGTTGTCTATTCAGGTATTCCACAGAAGCAGGGTACATCAAGTTGTTTGTGAAGCTTTAATCCGCTGCTCCTGAGGCTGCTGGGGGAGATTTCCCTTTCTCTTCTTTGTTCGCACAGCTCCTGGGGTTCAGCTTTGGATTTGGCCCCACCTTTGTGTGTAGGTCGCCTGAGAGCGTCTGTTCTTCACTCAGACAGGACGGGGTTAAAGGAGCAGCTGCTTCAGGGGCTCTGGCTCACTCAGGCCGGGGGGAGGGAGGGGTACGGAGGAGGCGGGGCGAGCCTGCGGCGGCAGAGGCCGGCGTGACGTTGCACCAGCCTGAGGCGCGCCGTGCGTTCTCCCGGGGAACTTGTCCCCGGATCACGGGAGCCTGGCAGTGGCGGGCTGCACAGGCTCCCGGGAGGGGAGGTGTGGACAGTGACCTGTGCTCGCACACAGGCTTCTTGGTGGCGGCAGCAGCAGCCTTAGCATCTCATGCCCGTCTCTGGGGTCCGCGCTGTTAGCCGCGGCTCGCGCCCGTCTCTGGAGCTTGTTTAAGCGGAGCTCTGAATCCCCTCTCCTCGCGCACCAGGAAACAAAGAGGGAAGAAAAAGTCTCTTGTCTCTTCGGCAGCTGCAGACTTTTTCCCGGACTCCCTCCCGGCTAGCTGTGGTGCGCTAACCCCTTCAGGCTGTGTTCACGCCGCCAACCCCAGTCCTCTCCCTGCGATCCGACCGAAGCCCGAGCCTCAGCTCCCAGCCCCCGCCCGTCCCCGGCGGGTGAGCAGACAAGCCTCTCGGGCTGGTGAGTGCTGCTCGGCGCCGAGCCTCTGTGCGGGAATCTCTCCGCTTTGCCCTCTGCACCCCTGTGGCTGCGCTCTCCTCCGTGGCTCCGACGCTTCCCCCCTCCGCCACCCGCAGTCTCCGCCCACCAAGGGGCTTCCTAGTGTGTGGAAACCTTTCCTTCTTCACAGCTCCCTCCCACTGGTCATGTCCCGTCCCTATTCTTTTGTGTCTGTTGTTTCTTTTTTCTTTTGCCCTACCCAGGTACGTGGGGGAGTTTCTTGTCTTTTGGGAGGTCTGAGGTCTTCTGCCAGCATTCAGTAGGTGTTCTGTAGGAGTTGTTCCACATGTAGATGTATTTCTGATGTATCTGTGGGGAGGAAGGTGATCTCCACCTCTTACTCTTCCGCCATCTTCTCCTCTCTAAACTTTTAAATTAATATTTTTATTACCTGGGTGTTGTTCTATAAAATTAAGTATTTTAGCCAAAATCCAAAATGTTTCTTCACACAAATTGCCATAAATTCAGTCTAATACTTTAGTTCCTTTAAGTAAGCAAGCTATTTATTTCCTTTTATGAAAGTCATTTAAATCAAGTGTGTTTGCATGTGTGAGTGTAATTTAAATTATAAGTTATATAGATTTTGTTAGAGTGGGATCATATGATTAAGAACATATTTGCAAATGTAAACTTTCCTCAACATATACCTGTATTTAGCACAAATGGCTTAAATTTGACAAAACTAAACTCTGAATATTTATTTTTGTAATATACTTCAATCTATGCATGACATTTACTGATAAACAATAATGCAAGTTTTCCATGTCATGGGGGTGGATCATTAATTGCAAACAACAGGATGGAAAAATGAGTGGAAGTAATTTATTTTACAGATAATTGTGAAGTAATTTTTTTCAACTGCACTTTCTTTCATTTAAAATTGCTTGTAATGCAGTAGATTTAGTAATTTATTACTTTATATTGATAACAACCAACATATTCAATATAAACACTTCAGAAAATCGTCCTTATGGAGGAAACAGACTGCATTTTATTTCCAAAGAGCTTTCTCTGTGCCAGCAATAAAGACAGCAGGCTTCGCACACCGTTTCCTAACACAAAAATTATAATGTAAAATTTCTTCTTTCAGGCCTGTGCAGAAAACATGAAACTTTTCTTTTAAAATAAGATTCCTATGCCTAGTCTTTAGTTCTCAAGCCACAGATGTTTTATGACAAAGTTTTCAAACGCTTTTAGTTTTCAAACTTCTGTCACTTTCCTCTTAGTATCTAAAGTTCATGCTACCTGGATTTTTTTCTCACAGAAATCCCATTACCTGAATATCCTCTTAGCTTTGAATACATTTCATAACCGTTGTTATAGTAAATCCAAATTTACTTTGCTTAATTTATCTATCCCTAAAAGTCTTCAAGAGTTCAGTTCTCATTATTCTTTGTTGCAGACTCATATTTTAAGCAAATAGCCTATTATTCAGATCTTGAGAATGCTCTTAGATTGATGCTTTAACTTTGTTCTTAGAGGGAAAGGAATATTTCTTGTTTTCTAAATTTCCTGATTTCAATTAAGGTATTTTTGGAGGTGGGGCATTGTTTGTAATGATCACTCCTCTCCATGTGCTTCAGGGTTTCACAGAAAAACCATAGCAACTAGGGGACTCCAATGTACACATTGCCACCTGGCCAATGGTTTACATATTTTATAAGATTATTTTAGAGGCCATATTAATTTATTGAGCTTTACTAAATTTTTTAAACATAATTTGACAAATGAAATTTGAAATGGATGTAATGTTTAGAAAATCTTTATGTTAAATAATCTTTCATGGGTTTTTAAAAAGTTGTGGTTTTAAATTTAGGGAAATAAAATTTAATAAAACCACACCAGAAGGAACAAATTTAATGTTATTATAATGCCTCTAGAGGGCAGTATTAAATTATTTGAGACTATACCTTAGAATTTTCTCAGGCAAGTCACTCAACATTTGAAGAGGTGACAGTGCAGATGGGAGAAGGTAGTATTCCTTGTGTAATCCTATTCATGGATGCAAATAGCTGTGAAATTCAGGTCCTCACACGTGAATCAACAAGTGATGCAGGGAGGGGATTTTTTAAATTGAGCTCTTATCTGCTCTCCAGAGAAGAGTTTCCTTTCTCCTATTAGGGTCTATGGACTATTATTGGCACACTCAAAATATGTGAAGCTTCAAATGCGAAAAGAAGGGCACTTGTTTTCCAATAGGCATTCTTTCCATGCAAGCCACTAAAAGAACCACAGTTTTGGTCAGATCACTTTATTTTCACATATGTGGTTTGAATTATGGATTTAAGAAAAAACAAAGGATTTAAATGAATTAATGATTACTTTAATAATCTTTTCAAAATTGTATCAATGCAAGCATAATTTTTATTCTCTGAGAATTCTTCCTCTCCCTTTATATCTATCTATTTATAGATATTTATATCTAGATGTCTCATACATCCCATGGCATGTACATATATATGTATATAAATATATATATATATATAGAGAGAGAGAGAGTTCTAGATATAGATATTTATAATACTTCAAGTTATTTCTTAGTATGCCTATGAATGAAAAAAACAAGTAACTATAAGGGAGAATGAAACCCTTACTAGCTGCTGTCACTTAACTTCACCCTTTTTCACACAGAAACTGTGCTCCATCCCTGAAGCACAGGACATATCCCTGAGACCAGGGTGAATTATTTGGCCTGCTCAAGTAGAGAACTATAATTTACAGTTTTTCATTTCAGTTCTTTTCTTTGTAGATGTATCTTTCTGAAGTTATAAAGTCAATTTGATTTTTCCTGAATAATCATGTCACACCCTGAGGTGATGAAAGAAGATTCGAGGCCCCAGCTGCTTTCTTGTATTCAAAACTGGTTGAAAGCGTGAAGGTTTATTCCTCTTGTTGTTGATATAAAAGGTAGGATCAGCATGACTGCTTTACTCGTTCTTTTGGCATTCTCTTTGGGAGTGTAGAATATATTTTCTTTTGTAGAATATGCTTCCAAATCGAATACAGAATCTGAGGGATGGTTTTGCATTTCTTCCAATATTTTTTGTGAAGGAAATATTAAACATGCCCTTTAAATTTGTAGAAGTCATGCTTAATTTAAAGTTAAGTACATGAGGAAATGTAGATTTTGGTAAAAAAAGAAAACCTTATTTAAGATAATTTATATATAGCTCATATTTCTTAGTAATCTGCGTTTGTACAGTATTGTGAATGTTTCATGAAACCTTACAGTGTCTGAGAGGTACAAAGTATTATTCCTACCTTAAAAATGGGAACACTGAATTTTAGAGTCAAAAGCGACTTCTGTAAGGTTACATGTAGATCAACATTGGCATAGACAAGGAAAAAAGTTTTCTGATTCCCGTCTAAAATTTCTTATTACAAAGAAATCCTTTCTCTATCAGAAAAGAGACATCCTCTGAAAGTAAAGAGGAAACAAAGTCCATTTGCTTCCAGCTTTCTCTAAACAACAAGAGCCTTCACAGAAGGGCTGTCTCTAGGACCACACACTCCTTGTTGGCCATTTGTGCTGATGCACTGAGCTACAGATGTTGTTCCTCCTCCTAAGTCCAAAACAAAGGTGAACTGATGGTTTTGCCTCAGAATAGTCTGTGCATCCACTGTAAACACATGGGACTGATCAATCAATAAATTTATGGCTCTTCTTATATTTAATTTATGTCATTTTTAATACACATAAGCATTGCAATGAAGTCCCTGATTGGGCACATATAATTAAAATCTCCCACCAGCTCCCATGGCAAATAAGATACCATAATTGTTATTGGTTCAAACCGGGACATTCACACCTGGTGGAAATGACCCTGGCCGCATAACTGATTCTGCTTATCACACCCCGGTGCACACTCCAGTTCGTGAAACTCTTAAAGGTGGCTTGGCTTGTGGACCGCCCTGAATTCCAGCAATAACTCCATTCTTTGTGTTGGCAGGCCAAAATCATTGTTCCCAACTACTGAACAATCTCCTAACATGTTTCCCAACTTCCAAGGTAGCTCTTTCTACTCTCATACATCCCACCTTCTGCCATTGCTGCTCATCAAATTGTGTCCAAACTAAGCATTCAAAGCCCTCTATAAACTTGCCCAATTTTACTTACTTAATCAAGCAGATTTCTTCTCAGTCTCTACACTCAATACAGATGGGTCTTGCATATGCCCCAAACTTTCAACTCTCTTTATTCAATCCAACTCACACTTTGGAGTTCCAGTTCCCAATGTATCCAATGGCTTCTTGGGTATCAGTACTTAGATGCCCCATAGACGAGAAAAACTTACCTTATCCAGAGTGCAATTCATCATCTCCACACACAAACATGTTTTCTTTCTGTGATGCCAATCCCAGTGAAGCTCCCATTGACCATCCGTAGATTGCTCAAACTTGAAACTGTCACTTCCCTCATCCATTACTTCTGGATAGTTCTGAAGTTCTAAGTATTTCTTGAATCCATACACTCTTCTCCTCTTCCTGAGTCTAGACCACCATCATCTCCTGCTTAGATTACTACAGCATTTCTCATGATGTAAGCAAAGTGGTTAAAGCTATCATTTCTTTACTTAAAAATTTTAAGTGACTCTCTTTAGCTTTCAGGATTAAGTCCATATCTTTAACATGGCTTATAAGGCACTGTTTTATCTTGACTTTGCTTATTGATCCAACCACAAATCTGGGCTCTGGCAAGATTGACACCAATGATGAAAAATTATATTATTCATTTAGTAATATTTTATAGGAAAATAATTTCCACCATGATTTTTAAGTATGAGGGAAATTAATGCCTCTGAATGTGGTGGTCAAGAATTCTCAGTTTGTCAAACACACTTGTCTTATCTTGTATTTCCACACATTAGTTCAGAACCTTATCTCCATGTAGATCACTTATCTTGAGCACACGCTCACTCCCAGATTCCCTGCTTGGTAACTCTTACTCAGACAGTAGGTTTTAGCTTAGATATCAATTCTTATAGAATATCTACCTTATAAGATAGGCATCTGGGGTCCTACCTATGTGCATTCATAGCACCCTGCATTTGCTTCATCACATGAGGATATCATGATTTCCTGTTTTCCTAACAGTACTCCACTAGACTTTAAGCTCTATGAGGGCAAGGGCTCTGTCTCTCCTTTTCACATTTGTGCCCTCAGTTCTGGGCATAGTGCTTGTCACCATTAGATACTCAGTAAACATTAGGTAAATGAATGAATGTAACAAGTATAGCTTATGGTTCTAAGCATTACATCACATTGTTCCTGTATTGAGAAAGCTCACATTTCTGTTCATATTTTTTGTATTCATGTGTAATAAATATTCAATAAATATCTGCTCATTAATTATATTCTTCCTAAAACCTTGTTAGAATTATTCATCTTTGCTTCTAAATTTAAAAGTCAGGTATTTTATACATTTCAGTTTTCATTAAAGAATTGCTTAGAAACAAAATTATTAAACCGTACAATTTTAAGAGCAGAAATTTATTTATTATAAATGGCTTTATTGTAATTTTTTCCTTTTTTCTTTTCCTTTATTATGAGAGCATAAAATGTTAGATTTGGAAAAGACCTTGTAGATGATCTAGCTCAACTCCTGTTACAGACTTAGATTCCATGGCCCAGAAATGAATGAAAGGTCTAGTAGACTTTCACCAATCTATATAACATGCCTTTCAAAATAGTCCTATATACGTTAGTCTGAATTCTTTGCAAAGCATACAGGCTTGACTACTCGTTTGAATAGTCATCATACTCTTTTGAATTATCCTTTGGATCAAATACAAAACATTGTCTGAGAAATATCTATATCTAATCTATTTATCATTTGGATTCCACTTTGTTTAGCCTTCTTTCTTTCCATTACTCTGCTACCATCCCCTATACTGTAATGCATTATCTAGCAAAGTCTCTTACCTTTTTCCCACATGCAGGCATGTGTCTCCTACTGTACAGTCTAGTATCTATGAGATACAAGAGACAGAATATTGTAGTTCTTAAGAGCATGGGTCCTGGAGTCACTGCCTGGATTAGAAACCCTGCCTTCCCACTTGCTGGCCATGGGAATTTGGGGAATCTAAATTAATCTCTCAAGACCCTTGTTTCCTTACATGCAAAACTAGGGAAGAGTAATATTGACCATTTAGGATGGTTGTAGGGATTAAACTATTTAATATATGTAAAGTTCAAGGTATATCATAAACACTTAGTGGGTTTATATGTTACTTATAATGACTGGTACATATTCAATTTACAAAAGGACATTCTTACAATGTCTGAAGAAAGTTGTGCACGATTGTTTCAGAACTATCTATGTTCTAATATGCTGTGCTGTATTCTAATAAATCTGCACTTCTTTATACATGTTTGCCATTTATGAACTCTATGCAATTTCTTAAGACATTTTTAAATAAAATGCTTCCATTTTTGTATTGTTCAATATATTTCCAGAATCCTGAAAGACAAGCTGCCTTTCGAATTACAAAAAACAAAGTCAATAGTAAAAATGCTGTGTATCTTTTTACTTTTAAAAGCTTAATGACTTTCATGATAAAGTAGTAAATTGAATTCTAGACAAAAACCATATAGACAACATATAGTAATTGATAGAAGATGGAATAAATCTAATTTTTACCCGTTTTCTTAACAAGATGTTTGATTTCACAATTGGTTCAAGTGCACAGCTGCTTCTTAAAGGTTACTTCAGGTATCCCACAGATTAGGATGGGATAACTAAGAGTAGTTGATATAGAATGACTAGTTGAGCAAAAAAGAACTGTCATAAGATCAAAGTGAAAATAAAGAATAAGGCTAGCTTTTGCGAGATTAAAATACGAGATAATGATATAGTCAGTAATAATGTTTTATAGTTTCCAAAGTATTTCACTTACACTATTACTGTTGATATGTTACAAGGAAGGATTTCCTAATCACTCAATTTCTACCTGGGTTTGTGCCCTTTTGAACTACTGAAAGGACATATTTATTTATTTTCTGATATTTTATTTTTGTTTACTTCTTGTTATTTCAAATGTACACTTATGCATGCATTTAAAAGTAATTTTCTATTCTGAATAACTCAGCCAGAAATTTTTTTCATCTGTATAATTTCCACATGGAAATTTTATATTTCTTGTGCTGTGACTCTTGGGCGCATGAGGAAGTGTTGGTGAGTGGTCTGTAGCTAGGAGTTGCTAAGAAGTCGCTTAATCCCCTGCTGGGTCAGTTGGGTGAGTTCAGAGGTGGGGTGGTGGGACAGGGAAAAGGGACAGGGCAAAGAAGAGCTACATTTCTTGCTCACTTTTTCCTCCAATTGGCAACTCAATCCTTTTGTGTTAACAAGCTCTTCTGGGAATATAAATCAGGAAGGCCAGAACTACAGATCATTTGTTTTTGTATCCTTTGTCTAAATCATATTGACAGCTAGCAGGGATTATGTTACTGTTTGAGAGGAAGGTGAAAAGATCTGGAATGTAAAAGCAACAGGGAAAAGGAGGAAAAGGAAAGGCTGAAAAGTTGCCAGGGTTGCTTAGGCATCACTCCCTTATAGACTCCTTGCTAACTCCTCCTCCTTCACTTCCTTTTACTGTTGGTAGCACAGGGTTTCCTGTATTATTGGGCTTTCTAGAAGATACCTCTAGTAAATGTGGAGATTCTCCTTTATTCTTTTTACATCAGCCTTTTACTGGGATGCCTTTTGGGGAAAGGGTGCTACTCAAAGTGGTCAGAAGTGGATAACATCTGTTTCCCAACTATCTTTTCCTTCAGACCAAACTCAGATTGACCCTGATAGGCATATGTGGCAGAGTGTCAAAAATAGGAGGTCAACATTTGTCTCATCACCTAATTCATCCTCTTGTACCAAAAAGGGAAGTAGGGGTCAGAGAGTTAGGCCTTCACATTCAGTGTCTCCCTCCCAGATCTTCATCTGTGCTTCTCAAATCTCCATGCCCCTGTACTGTACCTCTACACACTCACACTCACACACACACACATGAATATCTCCTTTAAGACCCTCTCTAACCTCTGAATTTTGGTTTTGCCAGTACCTCCTTGCATCAAAAATATGCCTGTGTATCTTGTGATATCCACTGTCATAGGCTTCAGTCACAGGCTTTTTCTCCTCTTTTTTATGAACTCTTATTCTGTCAAGAGTAAGATACAGACTGAAGAGTCTAGCAGCAGCCCTGGTAAATTTCTACACGAATTACCTAAAAGTAAGGACACTTAACATAGTAGTCGACATAGTCTGGTCTAATGAAGAAGGCACATTCCTTCCATTAATGTGACTTTGATCCTATTCCTTGAAAATAACAACTCAACTTTATTTCACTATGGGGTATTTTACTAAATTTCTAAACCAGTTTATAAAAATAGGCCACCATATAAGCTAAGAAGAACTTTGAGCCATTCAGAATAGGTGGTATCAGCAGCTTCAAATAGGATCTGACTCCCAGCTTTATCTCCTGAGAAAAATAGATGGCTTTCAAGTCATCCCATTGTACATGGTGGGGAGGTGACATGCTAGCTTTCTTAAAAGGCTGACTTAGTTTACTTAAGTTAACCTTTCAGATAAGTTGAAAGATTTTTGTATCCTGTATATGAATGACCAGAACTTGGCAGATGTTCAATGATACTTATTGAATTGAATAAGTTGAGACTGGCAGTTTTTACTTATATTTATTTTCTTCAATATTTGCCAAATGAGGATATTCATACATTCAACAAGTGACTACTGAAGGCCTACTATGTGCCAGATACTGTTTTAGAATACTGCTTCTCAATCTTTTTATACCATCTCTGCAAAATTTATATGCATAACACAACCTTAGTAACATCTCTCATCATATATGGTGGTTTATAAAGGGACCCGAGGGAGGAATGTTCTCCTAGCAAAGGTGCATTGCAGTGGCTGGTAGTAGAGAGCCCTGTGTAGATTGAGAAGCTATTGGCCCCATTCCCATACTCCACTCTGATATCCTAAGTGTTTTCGACCCTCCACCTTCCCTTCTTAAATATCAGTAGGCAGGAGGAGAATAAAGCTTACTGAGGAACTTCAATTTGGCTAACATATAGCATAATGCATTTTATAATGACAGTAATTTTTTTTTTAAACATCTTTATTGAAGTATAATTGCTTTACAATGGTGTGTTAGTTTCTGCTTTATAACAAAGTGAATCAGTTATACATATACATATGTTCCCATATCTCTTCCCTCTTGCATCTCCCTCCCTCCTACCCTCCCCATCCCACCCCTCTAGGTGGAATGACAGTAATTTTATAATCATAAGTTTCAACTTCCTTTTAGTGCAACCTTGTGTTTGGAAAGTTTGAATTTTTTTCTATGAGGTACCTTTTTTCTTTTAATATTAAAATTATGTCTAAATAGAAACTTTAAAATGGAAAGAAAAACTTTATTTTTACATTATGTTTATTAAAACACTTTACTTTGTGCTTATGAAAATATATTCAAAATTGAATTATTTCTTAAAGTACATTGGTGAGCCTTTTGAGAAGCAGATACCACAATTTAATAAATTTCTTCCAATTCTTCCAAATGTTTAGAAACCAGGATTTATTGCTTAGCTTTAGATTTTTTTTTTTCTCAGCACAACTTGAGTGGAAAGTGATTTTTCCATTAAAATCCTCTCAGGATAGTAGATTTGTGGAAGAGATAAATCGATCCAGACATTGCAGACCTGCACTCTGAGATGAGATTATGTTTTCACTTATAATTTTAAAAATCCTTTATATATTCAAATATTAAGAAGTAATACAATATGGAACAAAAAATAAAAGGTAAGAGACATTCATGAGAAATCATCATTTGAAGATGAAATAAAATGCTTTTGTAGCAAGACCACGATGACTTTAACATTACCCTCAGTTTAAGGAAACTTGAGACAGTCTTCTTGTGACTCTAGACTCCTAACCTCCCTTTTCTTAGATCATTTACTTTAGGAAATTTGTAATTATAAATTTTCTCTGCTTGTGGTGGTGTGATGAATTGGGGGATTGGGATTGAAATATATACACTAATATGCATAAAATGGATAACTAATAAGAACCTGCCGTATAAAAAAAGTAAATTCTAAAATTCAAAAAATAAAAATAAAAAAATAAAATGAAGTAAATCTTTTTAAAAGCTTTTTGCCAGTTTTATAACCCAGGAATGTCTTTCTCAAGGGCCTGAGAGCCACCCCTTTGAAATGTCTGATCAAGGGAGATGGCACCTCTATTCCCAGTGTCTGTGGAGGGTAGGTGCCTAACTTCTGTGGGACACTTTGCTCCAAATTATAAAACTACTTTCTATCATAGAGCTATGAGAAAGTTTACATTTCCTTTAAGTAAGCCCAATTAGAAAACACAGGTGACCTATGAGTCCCCCCTCTACCCAGCTCTTACAAACCCTTCTTCTCTTTGTTTCAGTGGAATTGAGCTCAGTCTAAGCTCTGGCCTTTCCCCCTTATTGCAATAGTCTTGAATAAAGTCTTCCTAGCCTGTTTAACTTTGTCTGGTGCAATTTTTGCTTTGACAAGCATTAGGCTACAAAGTAGTTTATGCTACAAAAGAGCCAAGTGTAGCTTAGCTACATAAACATATAGAATATTCTACTACATAAAATATTTTGTTTCTTAAATAGTATTAATGAGTCATCTACCACAAATGCTTCTGTAGAAATTATATTGTATGTAATAAATTCTAAGTAGAAGAATTCCATACCTTTTTTATCATCAATATATCATTTTGTTGTATGTGAGAGTATATAGGTTTG
Organism: Balaenoptera musculus; assembly: GCF_009873245.2. Lineage (NCBI taxonomy): Eukaryota > Metazoa > Chordata > Mammalia > Artiodactyla > Balaenopteridae > Balaenoptera > Balaenoptera musculus. The sequence goes on from NC_045787.1 coordinate 72,676,974, forward strand.
TGTTTATCCTTGAATATGTGATGCATCTGTTTGTCTATAGAGAAAACACACAAAAAAATCTATTTATTTAGTGCATCAGTCAATAAGTCCAGAGATGCTGTATTTGAACTTTAAATTTCTCATGCAGAGAATCCAATAAATTCTTCCACAGATTCCCTTTGGCATCTGAGTAAATTTCTAGTGCCCTTTAAATTTTTATGGCTGTTTCTCCTCCTCTCTTACCCCAGAGGCAATGTTTCACTACTTTCACAATATCTCCAAGCCCTTACTTGCTGACCCCCTCCTCCAGTGTTGAATTAACACATAGCTTCTAGACCCTGCTGGTTTCCCCCTGGACTATGTCTTTCCGGCCCCTCCTCTTTCTTTTATTCTTTCTTTCTTTCTTTTTTTTTTTTTTTTGACACTCTATCATTGTCCTTAGTGCATAAACCATAAGAAATTCTTAGTATTCCCGCAGATTAGCCTAAAAACACCCAAATCCAAGTTGCTCTGTACATTTATATGTATGTTCATATTTAGAGATGCATTAAATTTTTCACAGGGTCATGTAAAAAAAAAAAACTAACAAAATGGACCTTTATATTAGAATGGTTTCTGATTCAGAATAAAACCTTAAGGATATAGAGTTCATTATATGACAAGCTTATAAGTCACTAATTTGTTTTCTCAAATCTGATGAACAAGAAAAATGTCAGACATTCTTGATTAGTTTTAATTCTTTAAGAGGCTATGTGCTGCAAATATTCTTGAAAAATATCAGAGTCAAGTAACAACAAAAAATGGGAAAAATTATATTCTGTTGAACATATTGACTTGACAATTCAGAACAAATATATAGTGAACATTAATTCAATAGATAAATATTTATATGTACTATATGATCACATAAGAATAATTGAACCAAATGAAGTGGGAACAGTCTTTTAAGAGTAAGATATAGAAGCTGGTTCAAATTATGTAAATTGGTTTGGTTGAGGTCACATTATCAGTTATTCTTTTTTAATGATGACTGTGTATGACCCATCGTTGATTCTGCCAGGGTAGTGGGTAGTGATATTGAAGGAAGCTAAAGTGATGGCATTGACATATTGGCACTTACTCTATTGCCCTCATATTGATGTGATGCCTATAGTGTATCAATGATTCATGCATAAAATCACTGAATTCTCAGTGCCAGAAAAGTTAACTGCTGTAAAGTGTTGTCTAAAACCTCTTTTATGCTGTAAGGTAGCAGCTTCTTTAGCTTCTTAAGAAAATAATCTGCGTTATTTATGAATTTATTTTGATTTCAAATGATGAGATTACTAATTATGCACTCCTTTTACCTGTGATGAGACACGTCCCAATGAATATAGATGTTCTTTGATAGGTAGCACCTCCAATGTGCAAAATTTTACTGTGAAATTATATGAATTTGAATGCTATTTCTGTTTATGTTGGATTAAATTCATATTTCTAAATTCAGCAGCCTCTTCCCTCTCTTTCTTGGTTCATTTTCAACTGTCAAAAGTCACAGCTTTCCCCAAAGCATTATAAATAACATAAAACAAATGTAAACGAATGAGGAATAAGGATGACAAATTCCCAAGTATTTGGGGGGGGGGGGGTTGGTAGGGGACGTGTATAAAAATTCACTCTCTATTCTATCCACAATTAAATTCTGTGTTATTCTTATAGATTCAGGAAATTGTAAAGCAGCAATACATCTTACAAATTTCCTTTTAGTCTTAGGCCTTCACTGATCTTCCCCCATCTTAAAAAAATTTAAAAGTGTACCCCAACCTATTTTTACTCTCTGTATCACAGAAAATGTATGGCAAATGTAGATAGTGAGAACAATCATTGGCTTATTTTTTTTGTTTATATGCATGTCAAAATATATTACCTACATTATAATGATGTAGGATCAAACTTCCTCCCTTGTAGAAGAATTTAACACTAATTTTACAATGTATATAGTAATGGGAATGCGATCAAATACAGATTTTCTTTTATTTGATAATCATTCAAGAGTATGTGCACTTGAATCATATCTGATATCAGTATATCTTTGAAAACATAGGCCTTCAAAAACTTAATTCAGTAACTGTAAATAAAGTTGAATAAACATGTTTATTTTACAAATGGAAAACAAATTTTTTATGTCTAAAATTTAATGGGATTGTTTGAAATATCATTCATTTTTTCCAAATGTTCTTCACACGTTAAAATGTAACGTATTTAAATCAGTTGTATTTCTGGAGTAGAGAATGTTCTTGACAAGAATTAGGACATGTCAGCATTAGAATTACTAAAATGTATTATTCCTGTAAATGAAAAAAAAATCAAAGAAATGCATAGCATTTATACCAAATGAAGTAACCAAGATACATTTTTTATTGTTTTTAAACTAAACTATATTTTGGTAAAACTAGTTAAGTGCAGTTTTTGGAGAGTGATGTGTAATCAGAAGCCATTTTATGGTTTTTATTAATATTCAGCCTCTACAATTACTGATTTTTTTTTAATCATCGTCTACATTTCAAAACTTACCAAGCACTGTAAAAAGTGTCTATAGCTGCCTGATAAACCATTCTAAAACTCAGAGACTTAAAGCAAACAGTCTGTTATTTGCTCACAATTATGTTCCACAAAAGTCAGGATCTTTATCTGAGATTACATGGAATACTGAAGTTGTCACAGAACAGGACAACTTGGATGGGACAGTATGTGTGGGTTGTTGGCTGTGAATGTGAACTCTGTTTCTAGGCTCTCCTCCAAGTAGCCACTCCATGTGTCCAGTTTAGGCTACCTCAAAAATGGTGGTTTCCGGTTTCCAAGAATACTTGATCCAAGGAGCAAATCTCCAATGTTTTAACAAGCCCCTGCTTGCTTCATGCTTACTAAAGTTTTACTGGCCAAAGCAAGTCACATGACCAAACCTCAGTGCGAAGGATGCCACACAAAGGTATGAATATCTGGAGATACAATTTATCAGGGGCCACTCAGCTAAGAGTTTACCACAGCGTGATTGATCAGAATATGAAAATTCCTACCCATTGAAGATCAAATCTGAATGTAGCCTTCCTAGTTTCATTTTTTATTTTTATTGAGGGTTCTTTTCATTTACAATTTGAAAACCATAGAGAAAATCATGAGAAACTAAATTTTGTGCTGAAAGATGGTTGTGCATCTTAAAATTTTCTCTATAGTTTTAAATTAACAATTGAAATGGAAAATAAAATGGGGTTGTGGACAGAGATTTGAAGTTATAGATATAATCGAATTTTACAGACATAAAAATAAAGCTGGAGCATTAGATTAAGATATCAATATAAAAATATCAATGACAGCTTACACATTTTAAAGTAGTAATAATGGGTACTATATCATTTTCATTTATCATCTTGTAGTTGATAAAAACCTTTCAGGTTCTTTCCTCTGCAGTTTAAAGGGGATGCTTATATTTTAGTTTTTCATTTTTCACATAAGTACACTGAGTAGCTTTTTTGTTTCTCTACTTGATCTGTGCCTTTCAACAAATATGTAATGTTTTTGTGTTTTTATGACTCTAGTTTGTTGATTCTCACCTTCCATGTTTGAAAGCATAAGACATAGAGTAACTTGTATGCTTTAGCAAAAAAACTGTTTGTTTCACTTTATATGACCTCCTCAATATTACTAAGTAGATGTTTCACAAACTGGCTCCCTTGTATCCTGGGTTACATATTCTTAGAAATGTCACCCAAAATAACTTCCTGCCAAAGCACTTCTCATCAGCCCTCTTATCCATCCATTCCTTTTCTCATCTAATGTGGTTTTCTGATCTAAATCTCCTTTTCTTTCCTTTCTTTATCTTTTCAAAGATTCTATTGTAAGAATCTCTATTTCTAGACAACCTAGTTTAACTTCCTTCAGAGGTTCCCAGCACCCAGTTTCCTTATTCAAAATGATCTTCAGTGGAAGTGAGAGGAACTGATATTCTAGTAGTTACAAAAAAGAATATAGAAATAAATTTGCATATATTTGAAACTCACATAATAGGAACTAAAATTGGAGAGGGATTACTTTACATGTAAAAGTGCTTTTCAGATTGTAAAGTGCTATACAAATTTAAGGTATTATTATGAATAATAATGGTGATGTTGATGGTGATCACAAAATCAGTAGCCTTTACTAAAGACTAGTTCAGCCATGAGGAGTTGTTCAGTTAATTTAATATTCATTGTAGAATACCTTCCAAATCATTGAACTGTCCACATTGTAATAGCAGCTATTTCAGGAAGATTTTTTTACATGGGTTCATTTACATATCAGAGTCTTCTTGAATGTTCACGTTCAATGCTAATCTGTATAAGATGAAAGTTATAAACTTGGAATCCCTATTGTCATGTGGAGTAATTAGCAGATAATGTGATAATTGACTAGGTCTGCCATTTTTCATAGATTTTCCTCAAGTCTGTAAATGTTTGGTTTATTTTAAAACTCATCCTACAACAAAATATGGGGATTATGTGTGTGCTATTTTGCGCAAAATGCAAAATCAATGGTAAACCATAAGTACCGAAGGGACATCATTGTAAACTAGTTATTGACGTGCTAAAAGTCATTTACACCTGCCGTGGAAGATAGATTGTGACACTATTAATTTGACTGGCAGTGGGTATACTAACATAGCTGCCATGTAAGCCAGCAGCCCACCATCTGTAAAATTTTATGCATATTTTGTGCAGATAGCTATACCATATTTTGACAACCCCAAATCAGCTTTAATCTGTCAATTTCAAAGTTTGTCACCAGAAAGTTCTTCTGAAGGAGAATGTCTGTTCAATTCACGTTAAATGCAAAATGATTACAGCAGATAACACTTACAAAATGCACCATTTCTTGGAAAAATAAAGTTGTTTAACATGGTTATTATGTACTTTCAAGGCATAACAGTTTTTTAAAAAGCACATCTTAAAATGCCGATATGCAGTAGTATAATGAAAGATATATTTACTCATGGAAGGCATCTGGCAATAGCAGTCAAAGTAAAGATGCTTTTCTCTGCAATAATTCTTCATTCACATAACAATATGTAAGGGGGTAAAAAAATGGTAGTGCTGAATTTTTATTTCTGGTTCAATTTGAGGGAGACCTGATACTCTTTTCCAAAGTGAACATTTTTTTCTACCGTGTCCACAGCCTTTCTGCTCTCAGCATTTAAACACATTTGGCTTTAGGGAGGAATGGGTCCCTTTACAAGAGAATCAGGGCTGTATTTCTACAGCACCCTCTCACTTAAACATTCCACTGGCTGCATTGAACAGCAGGCGAAAACTGTCAAGGTATGAAAAGAATGTACCTTTTAATCTCAGAGAAATTATAGTAAGAATCGGGAGAAGACATATGTCTTAAGATAGCACTGTGTCTGACACATGATCACTCATGATTTTTGTTTTTATTTTTTCTAATTTTAATCTATTTTGCTTAGATGTTATATGTTGCATTAAGTAAAACAGCAAAAGGAAAATAATAGTTCATGAAAAACTTATGAAAGAAACTGAAAAACAGCATAGTTCTTCAAAAATTGTAATGGGGTATAACCATATGAAGTGCATGAATGGGGCCGATATTTCGTTCAACATTAGGATCTTTGAAAACCCATACACTCCAGGTCAGGTACACAAAAAGTTCTGCATGTTTTTTTTGTTTTTTTTTTTTTTTTTTTACTTTATTTTGCTTTTTAAATGATTGAAAAACATTCATCTTAATCTTTCTATTTTACAAGGATTTTGGACCCAAAATTTTAATTGGGTTAATGAAAGTTTACTTTTGTCCAATACCCTTTGTTACGATTATGTAACAGTTGAAGAACATTTTTTCACTGTAAAGAAATAGGTTTTGTTGAGTGGAAGGTAACTGGACTTGGGTCTTTTGCTACATACAGACCACTGACAGGTATTTCTTTCCTACAGGAAAATGCCTGTGTATTAATCTGCACACACAGAGTATACTAAGTAACTGTTCAATTTTTCTTTTTTGTTTCAAGTGTTTAGAAACTCTAGTAATTATAAATAATTTCCCATTTACAGACCTAACAAGGTTACAGAGAATCATGTGTGCAGGTTTTACATAGAGCATCTATTTGTTTTCTTTTTAAATTCTAAGTGAAATCAGTTACAGCAACGTGAAAAGTTCCAGGGGTATATTCTTCAAAATAGGAACTTACCCTCATTGCCTACATGACCATCTTCTACTCCTTACTCTTTTGCAGTTGGCTTTTTATTCCACCATTTAAAAAAATTTTCTTTATCCAAGATCTCCAGTAACCACCTCACTGATACATTAAGTACCAGTTCTTCTTCTTTTTTCTTTTTCCTCTCTGCAGTGTTTGAAAATGCTGATCAACCCCTACTTTACCCTTTTGTTTCCTTATTCTGATTATTCCCTTTTCTGTTTTCCCTTCATAGTTCTTAACCAGTTACCTGATACCTGAATATAGATAATCTTCATGATTGAATAATCAACCTTTCCTCTTCTCTTTTTACTAACTCTAATGAAATCTTATAAAGTCTTATGGAATAAACCATTGCAAATCTCTCCCTAGCCCACCCTGTCAATGCTAACTCCTTTTTTTCCAAATGTCTACTGGACATTATTCAGTGAACTAATATTTATTCAGTGGTAACTATTTATATATCCTACACCAGACTTATTCTGGAGATATTCATGTGAGGAAAAACCAGCATGGGCATTGTTATCATGGTGCCTAAGTTCTTGCAAGAAAATCGAAATTCAAATAATCACACAAATCAGTATAAAATTAAATCTGTGATGAATATTATAAGTGGGAATGCCATGAGGGCCTGTAATAAGAAGATCTAATCTAGGGAAAGCTGCTGTGAGAAGTGATCCTTAACCCGATGTTTAAAGACTGTGAACACTGACAGTGGACATCAGCTACGTGAGAAGGAGAGATATGAGTGTTCCAGACCATGAGAAAATCAGGTTAAAAACTTTTGTGGAAATGTCCTTGTTTGTTTGTCTCTGGAAAAGGCCCGTGTGGCTTGAGCACGTGTGAGATGAAGCTAGTCAGGAGAGGTCGGATCTTACTGGCCTTTGTAAGCTGTGACAAAATTTTTTATCTTTATCCTAAGAGCAAATTTTCAAGCAGTCTGGGCGGTGGTGTGTTATGACAGACATATTAATTTTTAAAATATGACACTAGGTGTAGATTGGAGAAGAGACTTGAGGGAGGGCAGAGAGGTAGAAGAGAACCTACTGAGTTGGCCTAGTTGAAGGCTCATGGTGGCTTAGTCTGCTGTGTGGTGATACCAAAGGGGAACTTGATGGATGAGTCAAAAAATAGTTGGGGTGTTAAACCATCAGGACTAGGTGATGGATTGATGTGGAAAGGGTGGTGCGAGAAAGTGAAAGAAGCTTCAGTGATAAAATCCTGACTTCCAAATAGGGATGCCAGAATAAATAAGTCCAGTTACATAGGAATTTCAGATAAACAATGAATTTTTTTTTTAGTATAAGTATGTCCCATGCAATATTTGGGACATATGTATAATAAGATATTATTTGTTATTTATCTGAAATTCAAATTTATTTGCTAAATCTGGCAACCCTCTTTCTAACTTGCCATCTCTGAATTAAAACCATGGGAGAGAACCAGGAGGAGAACATGAGTAAGGTTTTGCTCATGTTGAGTTACCTGTAATTCTAGGACACTAGGGAAGAAATGTCAAGAAGGTACTTGGATCTGGAGCTGAGTGAAAAAGGCTTGGGATGAAGATATTTTTGTATGGTGTCTCTAGAAATACCTCAAATTTCACATGTTTTAAACAAAATCATCTTTTTAAAAAATCACCAATTCATTCCTTTCCCTTAATTTCATCGTTTTTGTTAGTAGTGCTATCATTATCCCAAGGAAACAGAAATGAAATTTAATTATTACTATTGGTTTTTCTATTATCTTGCCCTATTGATACAATCAGTTACCAAGCCTTACTACTACCAGCCCAGTAGCTCTCAATATCTATTATCTAATTTTTTGCAATCTTATTAGTTTGAACACTCCTTACTTTAAAAAATAGCTTTATATATTAAAAAAATTCTAGTCAGTTTGTAGTCTATGTTGCTTCTAAAATATTCTTCCTCAGCTATAAGCATCAGCCTATAAGCTTATAGCGACTTCATATTTCCTATGAAATAAAGATCACTATGATCTTAATTGTTTTTATGAAATGACTGAAGTAATTTTCTTGAATCTAAGAGCCCAGAGGGCCAAATAGATCTTTAAATAAATGCAAGTATTTATAATAAATGAATTTTTCTTTTATATGTAGTAGAAATAGGCAGTTGAAAACCTAAGGAAAATAGTTTAATTATGTATTATCCAAGAAACAGTGTCTTAGAATGGAAGCGTGAAGGAGTAAGATAGAAGTGTCAGGAAGAAACCGACCCAATATTGTGTTGATCAGTTAAGCATGAACCTGAAAACATAGAAGATGAGTACAGTATTATGAAGACCTAAGTCCTTCAGGGGGAAATATACATTGGTATTCTTCACTTAGCGTTTCATAATTGTTTTGAGTTGAAACTCTTTTAGTGTCTCTCCCGTCAAAAGCACACTACTGTCACTGCTTACACTGACACCATTATTCAATTTTAAATTAATGAAAATGCTTATAGCCTCACAACTACACTATGACAGGAGGACTGGCTTCTTACACACTCATTTTCTGCTGAGAGTACTTCTGTTTTGTTATTCCCAGTATGAACAGTGCATTGCATTGCTCTACCAGATGAAATAAATGTATGCACAAGAAAGAGCTTGATCTAATAGAAAGCAGTAATAAAAGCCAAAAGACTTTCTGAGAGTTACTCAATATTTATTGGTAGAGGTTATCCACTAATTTTTTTTAACAAACCAACATATTTCTGAATCACTTTGTAGCTGCTGTCTTGTACTTTTCTCTTTTTATAGTTAGATCTGTACACACATGCTCTAAAGAGCAGAAAATAAGTGGACAAGAGTACTTTTTAAAATAGTATGGGTTGGAGATGACTGAAACAATAGAATACTAAGACAAATGGAGTCATTATTCATAAAGTAAAATTGTAGTTGATTTGAAGGGGTTACCTGTTGTGAAATAAACTTTCAAGAAAAATGCAACACTCTGATAACCTGATAAAGATTGTCACTTGACTCCATATTATACCTGCCAATGATACATTTCATCTCCAATGGGATGCCATGTGTTAATTGGTTTTGTGGTTATGAATCAAGTCACTCAATTCCTGTGGATGATTTTCAAAGCAGGAAAGGGCAGGGATGACAAGAGGGAAGGAACATAAGCTAACTCTGAGCTTGGGATTGCTTTTGACATGTTAACTTCTGGCCTTCTGTCGAAAATTTACAACGAATAGAAAATCAACTAGTTTTTCTTTATTGTTGTCCCATTGCATGATTCTTGCTTTTGCAGTTAAAATAATTCCTAGAGTAATATTGTTTGTACTAGGAGTCCATTTTGGGGTTCAGTGTTATTGAAGTTTGTCTCAACTGAGAAGTAAGTCTAATCAGAACATTTGATATCCTCTGTATCTTAAATCACAAAGGAGATCTGACACAATATTAAGTCCTCACATTCAGAACTTTTGGAGTCCCTTCCAGAGGTCTTGCTATTGCTTAACTCTTCATTTCCTAACCTTTCACTGACAGTGGAAAAAGATATTTGAGATCAGTGACCAGGAGCAGATCATATAAGTAAGTATACTATTAACTTGTCATATCTGTGCTTACTCTCACTAAATTTATTTTTTGTTGCTTGTCAACGTAGGCATGGAGTTCAGAGAATCCATGATAATAACTGTGGAGATGAAAGATTGGCAGTGAGGAATCATTATGGCATTAAGCAAGCTTATACTCTATAGAGTTAACTTTAGCACTAATGTCTGAGTTACCAACTGAAAAAAAAAATTCATCACTGAGGAAGGAAAAATCTTTATAGAAATCTTTGCTATGGCATTCAATTATTTTTGAAACACAGAGTAGTAAACCAGACTTATTTCAATTAACTAGATGCCACAGGTTGTAAATCATGCCTCCTAACCACTCTGTTATGGCAATAAATAACATTTTTCACTCTTCTCCAAAATTAAAGAAGAAGAAT